>NC_041215.1:53541375-53561363 GCF_002837175.3 Physeter macrocephalus
AATAAAATAGACAACCTGGAAGAAATGGACAAATTCTTAGAAAAGCACAACCTTCGGAGACTGAACCAGGAAGAAATAGAAAAAAAAAGACAGACCAATCACAAGTACTGAAATTGAGAGTGTGATTAAAAATCTTCCAACAAACAAAAGCCCAGGACCAGATGGTTTCACAGGAGAATTCTATCCAGTCTCTTTTAAGAGTTTCTGCACTTCCAACCCCAGAGCTCTGGAGCCAATGCCATACAGTTTAAGATTTTTGCCATGGCTGTGTCCCATTTATAGGTACCATTTTTTTTTTTTTTTTTTTTTTTTTTGTGGTATGCGGGCCTCCCTCTGTTGTGGCCTCTCCCGTTGCGGAGCACAGGCTCCGGACGCGCAGGCTCAGCAGCCATGGCTCACGGGCCCAGCCGCTCCGCGGCATGTGGGATCCTCCCAGACCGGGGCGCGAACCCGGTTCCCCTGTATCGGCAGGCGGACACGCAACCACTGCGCCACCAGGGAAGCCCCATAGGTACCAATTTTTATATCAGTTATCTCTTCCTAGGTATGTTGTGAACAACAACAAACTACACACGTAAAGACTGTAAATGTAAAGAGTTAAAGAATGTAAAGATTTAAAGGTTTAAAGAATATACAGATTTAGGTCTTGCTTGCATTGTATCTAAGTTGAAAATCACCTCTGTTTCACTCGTCTTTTTTCTGTATGATGAAAGGAGCAATCTGAAGGAGTCATACAGGCAGAAGGAACAATCACCATCTAGGATATGCCACTATCATGGCACAAAGAAAATGAAATGACCTAATAGTTCTTAAAGCTTCTGCTCAGACATAATGGATGCCAATTCTGGTCACATTCAATTGGCTAAAAAAAGTCACACGACCAAATCCCCCAAATGGGCTGGAATCCTATGTACCTGTTTGGCCAGAGATAAGCAAATGATTTCAAATAGTAACACAATCTATCATAGCCCATGGTTTCAAAATTAATGTGAAATAGTGTTAACACTAGATCTGAAGTTTCCAGGCAGGATAAGTGAGTGTGTGTGTGTGTGTGTGTGTGTGTATTTTATCTATTTATATAATAAACAACTATTAACCCTTTTAAGAATATTATAATCAAGTTGAAAGCTTAATAAAAATATGTTTTTATGTTTGTGAGGAAAGGTCAATAATAAAAAGAAGACAAATTGTGAAATCAAACAAAAAACCTGGGTGCTATATGATACCCTTGAAAGGGAGTCATTCAAACAATGATTATATTACTTACAATAGATTAAGTTTTATTGTTTTCTCATGCTAGGATAGTGAAATTGCAGACAAATATGTAGTTGAAACTGTGTGACTCTCTAAACAAAGAAAAAATAGAATCATTCAGAATTAACAAAGTTAAAAACTCAAAACTCCTCACCTTTGGTAACAAAATACGTATGAATCCTGTATTGGGGGATTTAAGAATTAAATGCTACATTTAATAATTGATAAGTCAAAAAATTGATTTTTTACAGAAAATCTTACAAAATTCAAAATGTTTAAGATGTTAAAAAATGTATACATTGTGTCACCCAAAAAGATGTGCCATAGAAATAGAGTATTCATATCTGGATTAAATGAATCTTGTCCCAAGTAAAGGAACTGCAGAACTCTCATTCCCGTACCAGATGCCTCAGCTGTTAACAATGTTAGCAGCTAATGGAAAAGGTGACTTAGAAGCCTGAGTGTGGGGGGAACACCTGTGGGGCTTATTCTACCCTTGATAGCCACCACAGAAAATAGTCTTCACGTATTAAACACAAACTGAATGTAGAATCCAACAAAAGAACATACTCAATTATATCAAATTAGCATCTGAGTATATGTAATCACAGAGTTTAGACCAGAGTTATTAAGCTGTCCTTTGTAGCACAGTAACAACGATTGAAAATGATCTCATATTATAATGTAAGGGGTTTTATGAATGCACAGTGGCATCCTTTATAATGTTTTGATGCCGACACTGGAATTTTACAGAATATTTCCACACATGCAGGCCTGCAAGGAAAGAGCAGGCTTCCTCTTTTCCAAAGTACTTTCAGATCATTTAAAATTTTGCCATCTGACAAGGTTTGTATTCTTATGGCAATTCTAGATTTAGAAGACTAGAAGCATGAGTATTATCAATAGAGATGAAGTTCACACCACCTGGATCTTCAAAGACAATAACAACAACAACAATACTCTAAAGATTCCGAAGTTGAAGTAATGGTAGCCTCCATCAATTTTCCCCAAATGCCAAAATAAAAACTACATTTCTGGACATAGCAGGAAGAGAAGGTATGGGACTAAGAAGCCTGATTTACTCTTGCAACCAACATGAAATGAATAGCTGCAACACTTAAGTGATGCTCCTCTGATACCTTCTCAAAGTTCTCACCTGGGCAGAGGGTCAATTCTAAACCCATTCACAGATTAAAGGAATTGGTGGTTCCTCCTCCTACATCTTTGAGGGGACAAAGGAAAGCCATGGTCATGGGCTGGGAAACCTACCTGACATCTTGATACTGATGACACCTGTGTTGTTCTTTCCTCTGTAGTTTAGCCTCTTCTTTACAATACTGCAAGTCCCTTGAGAGCAGAAGTCATTTTTATGACATTCCTGCAAGGTAGAAAAAGCTCTGGAATCAGGCAACTTGGCTTTGAATCTTGGCTCTGCCACTTACCAGTTATGACTTTTCTAGTTTCCTCATCTGTAAATTGGATATAACCATTGTGCTAGATGTCTTTTTTCCCATTCTCCCTCCACCTTTCTTCACTTTGCCTTCTGAGGCTGATCTTAAAGATTTGAATGAGCTACTTTGCCCTCTGGCTTCTGGTTACCTTTAACCATTGGATTTTGGAGATTGGGCAGCAGAGGAGTGCTTTGCAGGGTCAAGAGGGCTGGTATATTTTGGCACCTGAAAGGTGTCCACCTCCACAACAGCCCTTTCTGACTTTAAATTTGGCAACCACTCTCTCCTCTTGCTCTTTAACAGCTAAGGGTGGCAGACCTACCCATGCCCCATGCAGAGTTTGGATTACCTAAACTCTGCCTGATCCTTTGAATTAATCTGTTTATTAATTAATTGAATAATCTTAATTTGAATGTGCCATCTGTTTCCTTTGAAGATGCTCACAGAGCATTACATTCCTCCCTAGATTTTTTAAAGATACTAAATATATAATGTGTTTTTATCCTTAATACCTAGGGCAATTGTTGACATACATTTATTATGTTTTCAATGAATCAATTAAACCAAGTTTGGATAACATAGTTTGTTTTCAGAAATATCAGTAAAAGTTATATGCTAATGACGGATCCAAAGAATATAGCTTTTCCTCCTAAAAATAATCATCTGCATGTAGCCAATATATGTGCTCCACATCAAGAGGATCATTTATGGATTCTTAGATGAGGCCCATTGCTGTTTAATAAATTAGTCCAGAATAACTTGTGCAAAATTTATTAGAGAGTGTTCTGCCTTTATTCAGAAATCTTACCAAAAGTAATAGAACAGTGTCAGCATCAGTATTGAAAATTCAAATCCATATTGACAACTTGTGATTGATTCTCATAAACTTTAAGGTCTGTGATATTTCATCCTAGTTTTAACTCAAGAGTCAGAGAACTCTTAAATATGTCATTGACATATTTAACCTCCAGTTTGGAAATCTTG
Source organism: Physeter macrocephalus (assembly GCF_002837175.3). NCBI lineage: Eukaryota > Metazoa > Chordata > Mammalia > Artiodactyla > Physeteridae > Physeter > Physeter macrocephalus. Next base: position 53,545,065 of record NC_041215.1, read on the forward strand.
TCTAAATTTTGAAAAATGACAAATTTGTTCCTACTCTGTTATTACCTTGAATAACCAGAGTCATTACATGATTTCTTTCTTATCTTAATATCCTGTAGTAGATGTTATGTTTGCTGACTATCAAGAAAATTGACTAAGTGAAGTAAGCCAGAGAAAGACAAATATCATGTGATATGGCTTACCTGTAGAATCTAAAAAAAATGATATAAGTGAACTTATGTACAAAACAGAAATAAGACCATAGACATAAAAAACAAACTTATGGTTACAAAAGGGAAGGGGGTGGAGGGATAAATTAGGAGTTTGGGATTAACATAGACACACTGCTATATATAAAATAGATAACCGGGCTTCCCTGGTGGCGCAGTGGTTGAGAATCTGCCTGCTAATGCAGGGGACACGGGTTCGAGCCCTGGTCTGGGAGGATCCCACATGCCAGGGAGCAGCTAGGCCCATGAGCCGCAACTGCTGAGCCTGAACGTCTGGAGCCTGTGCTCCGCAACAAGAGAGGCTGTGATAGTGAGAGGCCCGTGCACTGCAATGAAGAGTGGTCCCCGCTTGCCACAACTAGAGAAAGCCCTCGCACAGAAACAAAGACGCAACACAGCAAAAATAAATAAACTAATAAACTCCCACCCCCAACATCTTCTTTAAAAAAATAAATAAATAAATAAAAAGATAACCAACAAGGTCCTACTGTATAACACAGAGAACTATACTCAGTATTTTGCAATAATCTATAAGGGAAAGGAATCTGAAAAAAATATATACAAATATATATATAACTGAATCACTTTGCTGTACACCTAAAACTAATACAACATCATAAATCAACTGTACTTCAATAAAAATAATTAAATAAATTGAAAAATAAAAAACAGAGTAAACTAGTAGAACTTCAGTTTTTAGTAAACATTCATGCGTAATGAAAAATCTTCTGTCAAAAGCAATCCAGATTTTTCATAAAATTACATCTCGTTCTTTTTTTGTCATAGCATTTTGTAACCACAAATGTATTATAGAAAAAAAGTCAATGAGACTATCCCTTCTTCTAACATATTTCATTATCTGCTTTATAAGTCATTATGTGGAAAAATTATAAATGCTTTAAAAAAACCCTTACAAGTAAAAGTGAGATATTAAAATCCCAAAGAAATTATAAAATAATTGCTTAAGTTATTTTTAAAAAGAAGTAATCTCTTTCATCACAGGATGACTTGGATCACTGACAAAAATCTTAGATAAATCCTGTGGTCAAAATCTTTCATGGCCACAGATGAACTGACAAAATAACTGAGATAACTGAGTTGAGCTGAGAAAAGTGAAATTTATGTATCAATAGAGAAACCAATATTTTTTTTTTTTTGCGGTACGCGGGCCTCTCACTGTTGGCCCCTCTCCCGTTGCGGAGCACAGGCTCTGGACGCGCAGGCTCAGTGGCCATGACTCACGGGCCTAGCCGCTCTGCGGCACATGGGATCTTCCCGGACCGGGGCACGAACCCGTGTCCCCTGCATCGGCAGGCGGACTCTCAACCACTGCGCCACCAGGGAAGCCCGAGAAACCAATATTTAATACATAAATTCTGCCTTTCACTGATGTAGACCTCCCCCTTCAGTATTGATATGTTCCCTTTTGCCTGAAAACATGCTATCCATTGCTTGAAAGTTGGATGATGTTCTTGAAAACAGAAGACATTTAATTGCATGAAAGCAACATCTCTTTCTAGCAGCACCTAGTCTTTCAAAATTCAAGAAAATACTCTAATTCATCATACTACAGCCAATGATCAACTTCACCCATCACTGTTTACATGCAATATGAGACAATTTTGTCTGTTTATACCCCTTGGAGCTTTAACTGAATCTCTGAGACAAAGTATCATCAATGAATTGTATAGAATCCACCAATCAATTTTTTTTTTTTTTTTTTCTTTTTTTGCGTTACGCGGGCCTCCCACTGCTGCGACCTCTCCCGCTGCGGAGCACAGGCTCTGGACGCGCAGGCCCAGCGGCCACGGCTCACGGGCCCAGCCGCTCCGCGGCACATGGGATCCTCCCGGACCGGGGCACGAACCCGTGCCCCCTGCATCGGCAGGCGGACTCCCAACCACTGCGCCACCAGGGAAGCCCCTCACCAATCAATTTTTATCAATTCCCTGGTCAACTTTCAAGATAGACTTTACAATTAAAATATACAAGTACTTGAAAACTGGATACTGTGTTGAGAATATACAGTTGAAGAGGAAACAGTCTGTTTTTCAGCAGACGAACGCAGAAAAACTATACTAATTCCTATGATATAGGACATGTGCTAATAAATGTATTATTTTTTTTCCTGCAGCAGGAAATAACTCTTAGTATTTGTTTTGAGAGAACAATATATGCAGGATATGGCAGAGTTAAAGAATCAATAGGTTTTCAAAAAATTGAGATGCTTTACCGGAATAGAGAATAGAATAATCAAAGTCACAGAAGCTGAAAAATGCACAGTATTAGAGAAACTAAGCAAGCATTTTTTATTTACAGAATGTGTAGTAGGAAAGTGGCAGAAATGAACATTTGATAAGGGCTTTGAAAGGTGTACTAAAGATTTTTAACTTTATTCTGTATGCAATAGGAAGCCACTGAAGATTTTTTGAGTAGTGAAGAAACAGAGAAAAGGCAAGTTTATAGAAAATATCACTGACTAAGAAGAAAATTTATTGGAAGAAGACGATTGTATTAGGAAAAGTAAACTCCTGTAATAAATAGATCCCATAATAGTGGCTCAAACACAATAGAACCTTCTTTCTCTTTCCTGTAACAGTGCAGGGCAGGCGTTCCTGATAGTGCTTAGGCACGGGGGAGGCTCTGCCACATTCACAGACACAGGCTACAGCGGCTCTTCCATCCTCAACATGTGGCTTTCAAAGACAGCATAATCATCTCTTTCCATCTTCAGTGAAGGCGGGAGGGAAAGCAAGAAGGAGAACACATGGGAATTTTTATGTAAACAGATATGAAAGTGGCAGGCATCACACCTCCAAATATTCCATCCTAGAGAGCTTAGTCATGTGGCCTGTTTAACTGAAGAGGAGGCTGGAAATTCAGTTGCCTGGCTGGGCAGTTACATCCCAGGGGCAAACTGATTACCATGGAAGAAAAAGAACACAGATTATCCTGAGCAACTAGCAGGCGGCACCACGGATACTAACAATTCCACTCTTTATGGGAAAGTGAGCCCCCAAAGGCTTCCCACCTCCTTGGTGACTTCTTTTGATTTCTCCTTTCCAGTGGTTTTGTCAATGAAATTATCAACACTGCTTTCCAATCTCCCCAACTCTATTGTATCTCCCACCTCCCACCCAATCTCATGCTTAGAATAAAACTATATTGGCAATGATTTTTTTTGGATATGACAGTAAAAGCACAGACAACAAAAACAAAAATAATCAAGTAAGACCAAATAAAATCTAAAAAGCTACTGTGGAAAAAAAACAAAAACAAAAACAACTATATCTGCAAAATATGATTGAAGAAAAAAAAAACTTTGCAAATAGACTCTCATGTTAAAGCTTACTAATGTGGTAAATTATATTATTGTATTTACAACATAATACATTTTGTTATTGTCCCCAAATTATCCCTTATTCACCATAAAAGTGTTATTATACATTGCAACCCATTTCCTAGCTATTTGCAGAATCTTCTTGTGGGATGCCACATGGATAAGGCATGGATATCAAGCTTACCCTGTGACCTTCTCTGACTAATAAAATATGAGATGATTAGACAGAAGGATTTAAGAGTCATATTTCTGTTTCATACTGACCTTTCAACCTGGAATCTAAGTCGGAGACACAGAAAATGGACAATTGCAGACTGTAATATGGTAAGAAATAAATGTTTGTATAAATTTGATGGTGATTTGTTAATGCAGCATAACCTAGCAAAAGCTGACTAACACATTAGAACAGCTCTCACTCTATAGGGTGAGTACATTGATATGTAAATTCTGCAATGTGAATTTCTTCATGGACATAACCCAAACTTAAGATATCACTCTTTGCTGAATAAACATTTCATTGACATAGCATTACTATGATATGTATGAAATAGAATGGATATAGTGGATGACAGAACAACATGAAAAGATTTCTCAAAGGAAAGCAATCTCATCTACTTATTCTTGAAGCATAGATAGCATTCTTCATTATTTCCGTTTATTTTCAAATTCTACCTGCCTTAAAGATGAATCAAAGTCTGAACTTACTCTAATCTTGTCATTTATTGCCTGCCAGCCCTTTTCATACGCTGGTTTAATTGTGGTTTATTTTTCCCAAAGACATAGCATTGCAGCATCGTCTTTATTTCGATTCACTGACTTTCTCCCTCTCTATTTTTCCTATCTCACTCTAACTGGGTAAGTATAACACAGACTATATCATGTCCTTTTCCTCTGCAAATACTTTGCAACTCAGTCTCACTCTATTTCTTCCCACTGTGATCTGGTTCCTATGTCTATATAACCTCTAGTTAAAAAGAGTTTGAGCACACTGAGAATGGTTATTTTCTCAGTCCTTGTAGTTTCTTCATCTTGTCTCACATGAATTCCCTATCACTGGGTCTTTTTGTTTTCCCTGCAGCAAATTAACAAATGCAATGAAAACTACTTACTTCATGATTCTGCAATGGATTATGGACTATCGGTCAAATCACTGCTATGGATGACTACTGCTTTTTAAAGAGGATGAATATCACTTTCATGTATCTGAAAGCATTTTGAATATATCACAGAACGTTAAAAATAAATACTCATAACAGAACAATATAAGCAATATCTATGAATGAGAAGGCGTTATTAAATAAATCAGTAGCAGGTATTATTAAGATGGTGTCTATTACAGAAGCTTAATATCTTACTGGAAATCCTTTGCATTTAATTAATCTAATTTTAAATGATCCTGAACTGTCATTCTATCAAATTCTATATGCTTTCTACTTGCACACACTTTGCTGAGCAATAGCTCATTTATTGTATGTGCCAAAATAATAATATTCTTATACATTTTTAAAAGTATATTTCTATAATAATATGTATAAAATAAAATTATAAGATTAAATACATGTTCTTAGAAAGAATCCTGGAATAGTACATTTGAGAATGTTAAAAGTGGCTACGTTTGTTTTGTAGAAAAGTTATTCCTTATGCTTGTTTATATTTTCTTATATCTTCTACAATTTTTACTTGTATGCAAAATGTGTTTCTGATGTTGTATTAATATAAATTTGCTTTGTCTCGGTTTATAATGTATTTGAGGAGTGTTTGCTGTTCTAAAATTATGCTTTATAAAATTTGTGTTTTACCATCATCACCCTATTCCATAAATGTTGAAACATATTATTAGAAAAAAAATGAGAAGGAAGTCTTAATTGGTAAAAATTAATATTTCACCCATAATCTAGATATTCAGTTCCAAATTAATATATGCATCATCAAATAATTTACCTTCTTTACATAAATAGTTCTTTAATGTCCATTGATAATTATTGGTTCTTGCCCTTCTCTAAAGTATAAATTTTCACCAATTTTGTCACAGAGCTACTAATAAAACCTCATCATTTAGTTATAAATTTTTCAATATTCCAAGAAGCCTAAATCTTTTACTAATTTAATAATTATGCTAGCAACATTGGTTTACCATCAATGTCATCTAAGCAACATTCTGTATTAAAAGTAAGCTTTAGTTCTCATGTACAATTTTATTCTGGACAAGTAGAACTGTTTTGGATAGGTCAGTCCCCATTCTTTGTGCATCATGTTAACTCATCAAATTGCTAATTTAAAAGAACAAGCGCTATCTGTCAGTAGGCATTATTTATACCCACTGGCTGATAGTGAGCAAAGTTTTAGTTACCCTTTGAAATGATACAGACTTCCTTGAGAAGTCACACTCACAACACACACACACACACACACACACACACACACACACTCAGAAGAATTTGTCTCCCCCTGAAAATCTTCTCTGATAATAAACTTTCCTAATATTTTCCTGCTAAAGATTAATAAACTTCTCTTGAAACTTATATCTAATTTATGTGACTTTAAGGGTCATGCTTTAATAACAATGATGAAACACGATTATTACTTCCTAATGCTGAAATTACAGTTTTTACATTGTAAATTTTTCCTGCTATGCGCCCTGTGGCACTAACATCTTTATCACTCCATGTGTTTCTAGTTTTAAAACCTTTACCCCTGCTGTTTGAAAAATATTTCTCATTTTCGTCCCCTATGGAGTACAGCAATCCCTAAAGGCAAAGCCATTACTGATTCCTCTGCCTCCTCCCCAAACACGTATTGTGATCACCAGGGCTGCTCCTACTGCCTCATTGGCTTTTGGTAAAGTATGCAAATGAGAGGTTCAAAATACACACTTTTTGCAACTGTGCAAGTTCATACTGATTTATAAAATGGGCAGGCTATTAAAGTGACTGAAAATGTCAGCAAGATTTATGCATGGGTGACAAATTGTATTGGAAATGTTCATTTTTAACATGCTGCCCTAGGTTTTTTGTTGTTCTTGTTTTTTAACAACCTAGATATTCCCTGTGATACATTTGTTTTAAGGCCATTTTTCCCCTCCCCAAACATACTTTTGACAGTGACTTTTTGACTGGAAAAATAAACAATGCTACTTCACAATCATACAAATTGTATTTTATCACAGAAAGCAGTACTTGGAAGATATAATAAATTTCCTTTTGACACCCATTTTTCCCCATGTACCATTAGTCCACTATGGTTAAATAATTTCCCTTTATAACAGATAACTTGAATTGCATGCATAAATATTTCATCACTAAAATATAAAATTATGTCACTATCAAAACAATTACCCAGTCACCTCTGAGGAAAATATTTCATTCATATTAAAAATGCACAACTTAGGGAACAAAAGATAGGAGTGACAACTAACATATATCTTCTGGAGTTTATGATTTTATCTTTGGAAAATTTCTTGTTAAAAATGGTCTAAGCAATATTCAGATGACTTTTCTCTATTATTTGTGAATTTGTTCCCATATGCTCCAGCTCTGTCTGTGATTCAGCTGGGCAGTTGCGGCATTCTTGCCAGCCCAAGTGTGGTCTTTGGGTAGAGGTCTTGATATTTTATACCTCTGGATGACAGCCATTCATTAACTAAATGAAGCAAAGGAATAGGAAAAATAATAATGGAGCCAGTTTACCCAAAGTATTTAAGAAATTAACTAGATCATCCTGGCAGATTGCAAGACATATACACACAACAGAAATATCACAAGTATGTGTGGTGTATCACAGTTACAGAGGAATGGATTGTAAAAATCAAATTCAGTAAATGAAGAACTGCCTATGATTAATTTTACAAAGAACAGATCTTATCAACAGTATTATGTAGTCTTTCTAGTATGGAAAGTTTGGTATTAGAATTCTAATTCTACTTTTTATATTCAGATCAGTTTGTACCAATACTATTATTGCGACTGATTTTCCTAATTAGTTCATTAAGTTGCATAACAATTGGTTTTCAACTAACAACTCTTCTCGATGTTGAAATGGTGAATATAAAATTGATTTAAAGCCCACTTCTGATCATTCATTCTTACACATTCGTATGTCCTGGTGTTTGATGAAGCTCTCCTTATATGACTGCCAGCCCCTCTGCCCTGCTTTCACTTAAGTGCCATGGCTATGTTCTTGCTTGCTAAAAAGAGTTAGCATTATACATTGTACTGAAAAAGTCCAAACACTCTTAAAAAGAAAAAGAAACAACAAATAAAACATCTGCTTTTCATCAAGGGGCACCATCTTACAGCTTATACTAAAAGTTTTTAATATAAAGAAATAGGAGTTATGAATAGGCAAAGATTTGTATAGGTGAAGATGCAGCTAGAAAACACTAGGAGAAATAGTTTTTTTTTCTTTGCTGTTATCTCTCCCTAAAATACTGTTTCACTTTAATAAAATAAATGCCATTTGTAAGATATTATTTATTCAAATATCTTCTGCTTAAAAGAAATAAATAGTATTTTATGTTAATGCTGAAATAACTTCGTAATAATGTTTCCCTCTAGATTTTTAACTTTGCTTCCATGACTATTAACCCCCATCAGTCTCTTTACAACAGTTAAGAGTTGCCTTCAAGTTATTTTCAAGAAACATACATTCCTGATTGACAGTCATTCCCATAGAAACAGCTTTACCCCAGAGGATACAAGTGGAAACAGTCAAAAAAGAGGAACAAAGAGTACATTTAAGAACATCTGGTATAATGTCAAGAAAATCTGTCTACAAGACAAGCAAAGTCCATCTCCTTCCCTCATCCCTGCATTGAGATGCATTAGAGAAGTAATTTACTACAAGTGGTTCAGTCAGTGGTTTATTTAACTCATAAAGCCTAGAGTTAACAGGAAAAAAAAAGCAAAAGAAAACATATACTTGCTCATATATGTACATGTATATGTAAATATAATTATATGGATATAATGTCTAATAAGAGATCATTTTAAACTCTCATTTGATTTTGTTGTCATCCTTAAATATAAAATAAAATAAAATAAAATAAAATAAAAACGCTGTGACACATGCTGAATCCAAAACGGGACTTTTTACCTTGCATTCAAACTGCTAATTGCACATTCTGTACAGTTGGAAATGTCACTATTTCCTCATTGTGTTGACTCCCCATCCAGAAGGCTCATGTTGATTTATTTCCATAATAATAACTCTTTATTTGAAGAGTTAGCTTTATGAGATCAACAATAGATTGGTTTAGTTGAAGAAACATTAAGTGAGCATCTAATAAATTCTAGATAGTTGAGCTAGGCTATGGGAACACATGATTAAAAAGGCATGCTTCTCATCTGGGAACATATGATTAAAAAGGCATGCTCTCTCATCTTGTCATCTGTGAGTAAAGTATGACAATGAATAGAGTGCCTAGGCCATCACTTTAGATAAAGTTCCATTGCCAACATAGTCATTGTATATTAGGGGGTGGAAAGAGTAGAGGATGCTTACCGAGAGTTAGAGCTTTGGTGTTATCCTTTTCACAACGAAAGGTAGTCTCTCGCATAAAATGGTGAATCTCTAATGAGAAAATCTATTTAAACTATTTCTATTTTTTTAATATAAAAACATTCTACAACTTATTCTCTAACAATACAGGCAAATTTCTAATTTCTCCAAAAATCTTAGATAAACAGGGCTTTTAACTAAGTCTCTCCCCCCAACACTTATTCTCATTTATCTTTTGAAATCTCAGCCTTGATGTTATTGGACAGTAAAAAGGCTGCAATGGGACCCCTGTCAAAAGACAATTTTCTTCCTTGAATGATAAGCAATGGAACATGTAAGAACAAAAAGCCAACTGATTAATAGCATGCAATTCATCTACAATTATCTTGCCCATGTTACACAGTCATTGTATAGATTGGACTAGATCATTAAATTATGTGACAGCAATCAGCCATCTAACTTTAAAAGAGGTGGGAAGAGCCAATTTAAAAACTTAATATCTCAGGATGATACAGTAGCCTGAGAAAGCCAGCCAATTTAGAGAAAATTACCATATGTACCAACCAGAATGATAGATGTGAGCCTTAGCTAAGCATTTGTCCCTGAGCTGATGATGTTTGAAACTCAGTAAAGAACTCTGTACTTCTTCAATATGTGTTCGAGAATGGTAGTGGTCCAGGGCAGTAAACACTTAGAAAAGTGAAATACAGACTTCAGGAGGATATATGTTTTTGTGATAACTCTCCACTCTCTATGACTTTACCGGGAATTTGGAATCATATTCTGAGATGTGAAGATCAAGGTTGTCTGATGTTTTTCCATGTTCAATGCTTAGTTGTGCCTCATATGTATTGTGTCTTTATTTGAAATATTTACGTATTAGATATGCATTCTCCCAAATCCATAGCATGAGGTTCTCGTTCAAAATGGGATCAAGAATTTTAAATAACAGTGGAAAGGTCCAATGTGAATTACTTCTACAGTTATAATGTAACTATTATTGGCAGTCAGCAGATATGACAGTAGCAAGTGAAATGTTAGGAAAGTAAAACATATGTATTTCCATCTCATTCTTTCAGATAAACAAATACATTGAAAGCATAATTTTGTACAAGGCATGGTAGTACGCACTAGGGATTCAGAAAAATGGGGACCTAAAAGATTTCAGAAACCAGTGGGGAGACAGAATCTGTAATTTCAGTTGACGTGGATAAATGCTATGCAGTGGAAAAGAGCATACTGGGAGCAACATGATGGGAGAGAGCACACTGAAGGGAAATCTAGCACAGGCCACCTTGACAAAGAATGACATTGTGTCACAAGAAATAGTATAGTAAAGCCAACTCAGTTCTCCTAGAATAATACAGGATACATTTCAATGCATACTGTCTTAGCTCAGGCTGCCATAACAAAACTGGGTGGTTTAAACAACAGAATTTATTTCTTACAGTACTAGAGGCTGGGAAGTCCAAGATCTAGGTGATGGCTGATTTGGTTCCCAGGCGAGGGCCCTATTCCTGGCTTGCAGATGGCCAACTTCTCACTGTATTCTCATATGGCAGAGAGAGAGAGAGAGAGAGAGAGAGAGAGAGAGAGAGAGAGAGAGAGCTCTCTGGTCTCTCTCCATCTTCTTATAAGCACACTAATCCCATCAAGGGGGGCCCCACTCTCATGATTTCATCTAAACCTAATTAGTTCCCCAAAGCCCCATCTTTATCATATTGGGGGTTAGGGGCTTCAACATATGAATTTTAGGGAGACAAAAACCATTCAGTCCATATCATTCAGTTTGTGTGATCTCACACAAACCTATCTTGTTTTTCTTAAACATCTATGATGATTTCCTTATATGTAAAATGACTTTTCCTTTACTACACAAACATGCACTTGAATCTATTTTGAATGTCCACCATCAAATTATTACACTGAATTAATGGATGTCAGAGAAGTTTGTGAGCAGTGTTCAGGGTCAGCAAGTATTTGATTTTCCACAAGACCAGCCAGACTGATGGCCAATTTCTGTTTTCGCCTGGTGAAGAGCACATTGATTATATGGCTCAATTGTGGATGTGGTGTGAGTGGGACCTGAGCAAATGTGACTTTAAGTGGTATGATTTTTTCTGAATCACTTTGACAATCTAAAGGAGAGACTCATATGCTATGATATTTTTTTTCTCCTTTACATTGAGAAGAAAATCTCCTTTACAGAATTTCTGCCTTTTGAGAATAAGTAGTAGGTAACTGACTCAAAAATCACAGCTGCTATTTTTTCTATAACTGAAGAGAACCCAAAGTCCAGAAGACAGACCAAATACAGCATGAACATAAACCTGTAAGTCTGTGGATGGCTCTCATTTGGGGCTGTACAGTAAGGGACATGTGTGGTCAAACATCTTTCTTTGAGTTCCATTATTTAAAAAGTTCCATTATTAAAACGGACCTATTTTTATGTAGAAAATCTCATGAAATAACTTTTAAATGACCCATGAGACTGAGCCTAACATACTCCCATTTGTACCTGCTGCTTTTTAATGAATTAAATGGGGTGAATTTTTGGTCTAATGATAACACTGATAATAATGGTAATAATGTTGTTCACAATTTATTAAGACTTTAAACTATGTGTCAGCTATTCTTCTAAGTGTATCACAAGCATCATCTCACTTAGTCCTAACAATAATCTTATTTATTCCACTGAGGCACAGGGAGAGCTAAGTAATTTACCTAAGGTCATAAAGGTAAAAAGACGAAGGGGCTTGGATTGGACACAGGCAATGTGATACCACAGATAATTCCCAACTATCATGCCACAGTAGGTGGTAACTAACTCAAAATCGCAGTTGCTCTTCTTTTTTTTTAACTGAAAAGAATCAAGATCTACAAGGCAGACCAAACACAGTACGAAAATAACTATGAATCTCTGGATGATGCTCAAGTCATCACACCAAACCTAAAGCTTTTACAATTTTGAGAATCCTCTTTAAGGACACAAAATTATGAATACATACATATTTATTTAGAAAGAGAAAGCTCACAAAAATAACATTTTTAAGGCAGTTGGGTATGGTAAACATCACAAAATCTTGAAAAATAATACTTTTCTCAATTGACCACCTGGCCTGTCTCTGTAATCATTTTTCCTCTACATTTTTGGTTTGTACATTCTTTGTCTCTTCATAGAACTATAATTTCTTAATGATTATAATTTTAATCTCCCCTCTAGTATATTTGACTTTTTCTTTATTGGTAGTTTAGAAAAGTTAATTTTAGGACCACAGGTCATTTTTGGTAAGAGCATGTGAAGTTTTAGAATTGTTGTCAAATTTGGGGAAACTTCTGTGAGATCCTTTTTTAATTTTTTTTAAATTTATGAGCTGTAAGATTTGGGAAAATTTTTTCACAATATAGCTTCTGATTTAGGAGATTCTGAACCTTGTTTCTCTTCCACCACCGGTATTCTTCCAGTGCCAGGGTAGCACTGGCCATGGCCATGTTGTAATATGAACTCTGAGCCCACACCTTTGGGTCCTGATGCGTGGAGAGTAGGTACAGTGGATGAGAAGCACACCTGGTGGCTGTTCTGCACCAGGATGATCAGCAGAACCAAACATGGAAGTGGACTATAGCAAGATTTAACAAACAAAAATAGGGGATGGCAAGTGAAGCTTGAATTTCACATGAACAACTGGTAATTTTTTTTGACATACTTACAACTAAAAACTTATCTGTTCATTATCTGAAATTCAAATTTAACTACTGTTCTGAATTTTACCTGGCAATCTTGCAAAAATGGCTGTGAAACACATAAACCTAACCCACTAAAACCAAATTAATGTATCAGCAACTAAACTTCCCCTGAGTAAGATCCCCAAACAGCTTATGGCCACTGTAACACCACTTGATGAAGGGAAAGGGAAATGCAGAGGAAACTGGAGGGGAAATAGGCAACAGTTTTAACAGTTTAAACCGTTAGCAGTTTTAATTATGGTTAAACTATCCTACTTTTGTAACTTTTTGACCATGTATGCAAATATATGACTACATGAGCATGTTGCCAGAGCCCCTACCAGTACCAGGGATCCATGCAAGTGAAGAGCCCAAAAGCTCAGGTTAATTAACTTTGGAGTTAACTTGCCTCAGTTCACTGGATCTATAAACAACTGTACTCACCCATGTCCATGTGCCATGACTATGCACGAAAACTACCCAGGAAGTTCTACCAACTCAGCTTCTGAACTCTGAATGCTTTACTCTCTGAGCATTCATATATTCATATCGTTATACAGTACCTCATGTTTATTTGTTTATAATTAAAGGTCTGGTTATTTTCTGCTTCCCAGCTAGTTGTCTACATCATCTATCTATCTATCTATCCTATCCACTACATACTTTCACAACTAGATTTTAAATTCCTCCAACGCATTGTGAAGGCTTCCCTTCTTCCCCCACCTTATATGATTTCTCTGGTTACTCAAATAAGAAGTGGTCGAAAGGGGAAAAAAATATTTAGTACAAGAATATATTGTGCTGTTTTTCAATAATTAGGGAGTAATATAATTTACATAAAAGGACATGGCTTCTTGTTTAGGAATCTTGCTGGATGTCTGTTTATGTGTATAAGATGAGCCCATCAGCATGTGATCTTGGGGAAGAGGGCAATATATAGAGAGAATTGAATGATTCTACATCATCATAGGAGAAGAATATTTCTACAAGCAGCCCAAGACAGAAAGAGAGGAAGGGTAAAGGAAGAAGGAGATGTACAGAAGAACCAGGTGTGAATGGAAAACCCAAGTTTTATGTGAAGAGGCCAAAGTTCTAAAGAGAGAAACAATCAGTGAGATGATTTTCAAGATGGAAAATGGTAATACATTTCTAGGTATTCCAATGCTTAAGAATTTGTTTTACTTCACTAAGTTCTAATAACTCTTTCTTATTTACCATTCTTCTGTCAACATCAAGTGCAAACGGTAAACTTAAATTAGTGGTGCTTTGGAAGTACAGAGGATGGGTAGTCTATTACAGGACAAGGTAGAACAGTAAAATAGGAAGAACCTGATTTAATTGCAAAGTTGCTATATTCTCTGATGAAGGTTAGATGTTGGACTGGCAAGATGATTATAAGGCCTATGGAAATCCAAAGGGAAATTGATTAAAACTGTATAATGTTTGAAATGCTGATCTGGAGCCATAGTTTTAAACTATTTTTTAAAAAGAAAACTGGAAGCAAAGAGGTCAGGAAGACATTATCAAGTGGCCAAAATGTATCAGTCTATGCCAGATTTAGCAACTGTCCATTCTCCTTCCCACTTCCTCTACCCTCTACCACACTTAACACATTTTTTGTCCTTTATCCCTCATCCATCAATTACTTGGGTACAGCAGAGATAAAAAGGTCTTTGCTAGCTGCATACCACTTCTAGCCATGCCTACCATACAGTGCACTCTATTTCCAACTCTGTTGAGTATCTCTGGTTTCCTCACTGCCCTTTATTTATAGAACTTCCAGCTACATTCCCAACACAGGTAAAATGTCAGGCAATGGAAACCATGCTTCCCTGCAGCCCTTTGGCCATAACATTAAAAAGAAAGCACCTTTAATTTATCATGTCCTCCTTGAGTGCCCACAGCTGTTTCACTTAGCAGAGCCCAGCATCCTTCTGTGGAGGGCTTGGAGCAATGTGACAAGATTATAAAATGAAGGGGTTGCACGGGGTGATCTCTAAGATCCCTTCCAGCCCTAGAATTCTGTGTTGCCATGACTCCAGCCTCCAGAGCTAAATGTTCAGCTGAGTGCAGAAGGGGACAGCCATGCTTTACTAGTATCCTGTATTAAAGGCAAGACCACTTGGCAGTTTGCATGACTCCTGGCTAAATATTTTCAACCTAAGCTGTAATATATGCTATGTTATAATATTCTAAAGCTAAAATGAAATTTTTAGAAAAGTCAAATGTAATATTTAGTGTCTACTCTTACCCCTGCTTGAGGGTTTTTAAATTGAAGAGGTAAGGGCTAGTGTAAAGGGGATGTGTGGAGGGCCTTCTTAAAAGCATTATGTGACACCTAGTGAAAAAGAACTTGAAAAAAAAATTTCTGAGAGTAATTTTATATTTATTGCACTTAATTTAACAAATTATTGCAGGAAACACATAGACAGCATTTTCCCAGGAAAATTATTATACTTAAATGAACTTTTGACAATGTATTAATTACAAGGACATGACCACATTTATTCTGCTGATCCAGTAATTACACGCATTAAAGAAATATTTATCCACAAACTATGCAGTGTACTTCAAAACAGCATTTATTGCCAAAATACAATTCCTGGATATCTGTGCCCTATTTCCAGTTACTAATTTTTTTAATTTTGAGAGGAACAGAGAATGACGAGAATTTTGAAAAATACTCTATAAGTAAATGCTTACTGATGTCAAAAGACTGAAATGTAGACCATTTTAACCATAGACCTCAGAAAAATTGTGAGGCACCCAAATTCATGTGCTTCAGACAGAAAGAAGACAACAACAATCACAATATGTCAAGCTCCTCTTTTTTCCCTGCCTATCTTTACCATGAATAAAAGCATAGCATAAACTGTAAACCAACATGACTTCATACTAGATAACAATAGGAGGAAAATTAATATAACTGACATCTGTCTGAAAGATTCAAATATGCAGTTTATTTCAGAAAGCTTGAAAACGTCTATGAAATATTAGCAATCACTTCCAACACAATCAGAATCGTTCTACCTCTGTAGCAATTTGCAGATACAAACATGCTCCCCTTCACTCTGGATGTTGTAAAGAGTAGCTGAAGAGGGAGAGAAAGATATTCCTTCTTTAAGGTTTTACAGCTGTTGAGAGGCATAGCGAAATCAGAATTGAAGAACTAGCCCACTGAACGTAACCAAAGAGACTTTTTTTTTCCCTAGTGGCATATTTTATTACACTTACCAAATAATGGAAACCCATTTCTCTATTAAGGCATTCAGAGCTCTGATAGGAAATTTACTTCCTCATGTGTCTGGAAAAGCAAGAGCTTCCCAGCATTTTAACTGAGCATCCCAAACACAGCACTTTGGTATTTTGAGTATTTTGGAGAAAACTGCAGAATGTATCCTGAGTTTAAATTTTCTATGAAAGGGGCTTGAAAGGGGTTCCCTGGTGGCGCAGTGGTTGAGAGTCCGCCTGCCGATGCAGGGGACACGGGTTCGTGCCCCGGTCCGGGAGGATCCCACGTGCCGCGGA
>NC_041215.1:53561401-53648065 GCF_002837175.3 Physeter macrocephalus
CATGGCCGCCGAGCCTGCGCGTCCGGAGCCTGTGCTCCGCAACGGGAGAGGCCACAGCAGTGAGAGGCCCGCGTACCGCAAAAAAAAAAAAAAAAAAAAAAAAAAAAAGCAAAAAAAAAAAAAATTTCTATGAAAGAAAAACCCACAATTTTTTCTAGTTGCTTATTCCAGGTAAAAAAGGAGGAAATGTTATTAAAAGCTTAGCACTTAGTGTGAAAATTAATAACAACAGTAGTAATGATAATAATAAAATAGAACAGAAAATCTATTTTTTGAATGTCTTCTTTGAGCTAACATTTTATACATGTTATGCCATATAACACAATTTTTAAAAATGAGGTTAATGGCAAAATACACTTCTCAACAAGACTAAAAGCAGTATAATGTATGTTATGATCTGATTAGGTTGAGGGAATCCTTAAAACATGAAAAACTACAATATATTGGGGCTTTTTCCCCACATCTGAACTTTTCGGAAAATAAAATACATCATCAAATTGATGTCTGTATTTAATGTATCAGTGTATCTACTCCTCCTAAAATTCCTGTATCAATTCCCAAAAGCAATTGGTATATCTTAATACTGAAAAAATAGAAGAGAGCTCTTCCTCAAATAGCTAGAAGAGACAGGCATGTAGAATTTTAAATGATGGGAGTCATCTAGGAAGTGCTAGCCTTCACATAACATGTCAGACTCTATCAATGCACACAAATCTATCACCTTATTTGTTTGTTGTGGGAGTGCATCAGAACATGGCAGAAGACAGAGTACATATGAATGAGATGGTTAAAAGACCTATACCCAGAGTAGGAAGGCTCAATTTTGGTTGTCTTTCTGCTATGTCTTTCAGGTAAATTTGGGCTAGATGATCTTTAAAGTGTTTTTTAGCTCTAAATCCAATAAAGATATTTCATAAATTACAAAACACTGCTTAAATATAAGTATGCCTATTTTTTAAAAACTAACTTGTAGATATAAGATATAAGAATAGTGTATGCTTTAAGCTGTATAGACAATTCCTACTATAAAAAAGTTTTACTCTTATTAAAACACAGAAGTATGCTCTTATAAAGGTATGTCTTTAAAATATTTGTAGGCATAAAATAGAGAAGATTGTGCTTGCTGTGGGGAGAACAAAGTAGGGGAACAGAGAATAAAAGTAATAGGGCTCTCATGTCCACAATTCTATTTATGAAAATGAGAAAATCCCCACACCCACCCACCACCACCAAATAAAATTAGAATGCCCTCATTTGTATTTCTGCCTGAGCTACTGTATAATCTTTCACCACTGCTGGCAGTGATTGAGAAATAATATGAATTAAAGCACGTTAGATCAAATAGATAAATGTAGGTATGGCTAAAAACGCAAATGAAAGATTATATTCATTTATTTTTAAATGCTTCATTTTGATAGCCTACTTTCTGCAAAATTATGTGCAGATGACCAGTCAGGGATAAAGTAAGAGTTTAAAAGTTATTTTAGACTACTTCTTCTTCATGTAACAAATTATACATTTATTGTTCCTGAGTCACAACTACCAATATTTTTGGCTTCCAAAGCACCTTGAAAAATTCAGTGATAAATGCTTGGCGCTGACTTCATACACAAAAGTCTTCCACATCAGCCCAAAAATCTATTTCTGTGGGTTTTGTGGTTATAGTAATTAGGCTTCCACATTTGGCTATGCCCCAAGAACCTGAGAATCTGGCCATTAGAAAACACAATTCCTAGTATAGAATCCTTCCTCTGTACAATTAGTTTAGAAAGGTGTGCTTCCCTTTCAAAAAAAGAAAATGTGTTAAATCATGGAGTTCTCAATCAAGGATTCCTCCTTTCTGTCACTTATTTATCATCAATCATCACAATCAAAGTGAGTATACTCCAAGAAAAACAGGATTTTAATAAGAAGAAACTGATCACTAATTATATTTACACATGACATCAACAGACACAAAAAGAAAGCATACAAATTAATATATGTTTAAAATATGATAAAATTTAATACCACTTCTTGAAAAAAGAAACACTATGAAATACTAGGCTTAATTTTTCGTCTAAAATCTACAATCTGTACCATGCTGACTGGTGAAACTCTAAACCAAGAACAATTGAACAGATTATATAAAAACAATTTTAAAATACTGCTTCAGAAATTCTGACATCAGGAACAAATCATAAAATGTAAAGAAGTATAAATACTGGAGAAAATGATGTGTTACTGTGTTTTATTTTGTTTTTTTCCCCAGAAACTTTTCTCCACATCAACAATAACTAGTTAGGTGGCAACAGCATGAAAAAAAAAAGCTAAAATGGCAAAATTTAATGAATAGAATTATTCTAGAAATAATTTTAACAATGTTTGCATAGGTCCAAAATATTTTTTAAAAACAAACTTCTGTAAAAATACCAACAAATATATTTTAATAGAAGATAGAATCTAGATTTTTCTAAATCTTCGAAGAAATAAATATATAAAAATTACAATTCTCCTCAAGATTTATAGGTTCAACGTCATAGAAATTATAATCTTAGTGGGCCTATATTATGCATCTTGACAAGATAATTCTGAAATCCACATGAAAGTAAATAAAATGTATTTGTGTGTGTGGTGGGAGCACATTTCAATGTAAAGAGGTTTATACCCTATACAGCTAAGGTAATTACAACAGTGAAGTAATAAATCAAGGGTCAAAAGACAAACTGTTTGCCCTTATGCCCTAAAGAATGCTAAAGAAGCAAAGTCAGCTTCTCACATTTGAAACATTAGAAACTCAAATGAAAATGTCAAGAATTAAGTGTTAAGGAGATAGGTATGTACCTTCCTCCCAACTCTTGCTTTTATTAAATAAATGAACTTTGAATTCCCTAACAATAGTTTTGTAAAAATAAAAATAATAATAAACTGAAAGAAAAGAAATGCTGGCATGTTTAGGGTTATCTAAAGGCAGGAAGATTACAGATTAGATTATCTTTATGTTCTTCTTTATATATACTCCTGTAACTTACAAATATTTTCCACTGATTATACACCTTTTTATTAAAAAAAAAAAACTTTCCTGAAAAAACCCCCTTTTTAAACTTATCTCACCCAACTAAGTTGGTCATGCACTGTATAACTAGAGGGAAAACATTCAGACAGCCATACTATACTGTGAAAAT
Organism: Physeter macrocephalus; assembly: GCF_002837175.3. Taxonomy (NCBI): domain Eukaryota; kingdom Metazoa; phylum Chordata; class Mammalia; order Artiodactyla; family Physeteridae; genus Physeter; species Physeter macrocephalus. The sequence goes on from NC_041215.1 coordinate 53,564,566, forward strand.
GAAGGATTTTGCTTGAAATCAGCCTTTGGCATTCTGAGAATTGTTATATGATGCCACACTGATATGCTGCAGTGAATGTCCTCTCTAACAAGCACTGTAATTATGGGAAATTATGAATTCTTCTGGATTTCCATATTTTTACCTTTAAAATGGTTTGATTATGTGATAACTAATTCATTTCTAACAGAGTTTCAACAGGTTTTCTGACTCTGGGTCTATGGTACTTGAACACATAATAAAGAAATAGAGAAACTTATTCATTGATTCACTTTCAGCAAATTGCAAATACACAACCCTGGGAATTCCCTGGTGGTCCAGTGGTTAGGACTTGGCACTTTCACTGCTGGGGCCCAGGTTTGATCCCTGATCAGGGAACTAAGATCCTGTAAGACACTTGGCACAGCCAAATTAAAAAAAAAAAAAGAGAGAGAGAGAGAGAAGAGAGAGAAATTAAGGAAACAATCCCATTTACCATCACAACAAAAATAATACAACACCTAGGAATAAACCTACCTAAGGAGACAAAAGACTGTACTCAGAAAACTATAAGACACTGATGAAAGAAATCGAAGATGACACAAACAGATGGAGAGATGTACCATGTTCTTGGATTGGAAGAATCAATATTGTGAAAATGACTATACTACCCAAAGCAATCGACAGATTCAATGCAATCCCTATCATATTACCAATGGCATTTTTCACAGAATTAGAACAAAATTTTACAATATGTATGGACACACAAAAGACCCCAAACAGCCAAAGCAATCTTGAGGAATAAAAATGGAGCTGGAGGAATCAGGCTCCCTGACTTCAGACTATACTACAAAGCTACAGTCATCAAAACAGTATCATATTGGCACAGAAACAGAAATATAGATTAATGGAACAGGATAGAAAGGTCAGAGATAAACCCACACACCTATGGTCAACTAATCTACGACAAAGGAGGCAAGGATATACAATGGAGAATAAACAGTCTCTTCAATAAGTGGTGCTGGGAAAACTGGACAGCTAAATGTAAAAGAATGAAATTAGAACACTATAACACCATACACAAAAATAAACTCAAAATGGATTAGAGACCTAAATGTAAGACTGGACACTATAAAACTCTTAGAGGAAAACATAGGCAGAACACTCTTTGACATAAATCACAGCAAGATGTTTTTTGATCCACCGCCTAGAAGTAATGAAAATAAAAACAAAAATAAACAAATGGGATCTAATTAATCTTAAAAGCTTTTTCAGAGCAAAGGAAACCATGAACGAAATGAAAAGACAACCCTTGAAATGTGAGGAAATATTTGCAAATAAAGCAAATGGCAAGGGATTAATCTTCAAAATATACAAACAGCTCATGTAGCTTAATATCAAAAAAACAAATAACCCAATCAAAAAAAATGGGCAGAAGATCTAAATAGATATTTCTCCAAAGAAGACATACAGATGGCCAAAAAGCACATGAAAAGATGTTCAACATCACTAATTATTAGAGAAATGCAAATCAAAAATACAATGAGGTATGACCTCACAGCGGTCAGAATGGAGATCATCAAAAAATCTACAAACAATAAATGCTGGAGAGGGTGTGGAGAAAAGGGAACCCTCCTACACTGTTGGTGGGAATGTAAGTTGGTACAGCCACTATGGAGAACAGTATGGAAGTTCCTTACAAAACTAAAAATAGAACTACCATATGACCCAGCAATCCCACTCCTAGGCATATACCTGGAGAAAACCATAATTGGAATATTACTCACCCATAACAAAAGAAAATAATGCCATTTGCAGCAACATGGATGAACATAGAGATTGTCATACTGAGTGAAGTAAGTCAGACACAGAAAGACAAATATATGATACCGCTTATATGTGGAATCTAAAAAAACAAAAGGCATAAATGAACTTATTTACACAACAGCAGTAGAGTCACAGACATAGAAAACAAACTTATGGTTACCAGGAGATGGGGGAGAAGGATAAACTGGGAGATTGGGACTGACATATACACACTACTATATATAAAATAGATAACTAATAAGGACCTACTGTATAGCAGAGGGAACTCTACTCAATACTCTGTAATGACCTATACGGGAAAAGAATCTAAAAAAAATAAAAGAGTGGACATATGTATATGTATAACTGATTCACTTTGCTGTACACCTGAAACTAACACAACATTGTAAATCAACTATACTCCAATAAAAAACTAAAAGAAATAATAAAGCAAATACACAACCTAGTTAAGCGGATTTCCTGAGTCTATCCTTTTAACTAAATAACCTAACTATTTTCTGAGTAAGCTATAATACTGAAACTGAGTATAATTTTAAGTTTATATACTTTGTTGCTTATTACTTTTATGTGTTACAGACAGACTATAGCTCTCAGTCAGGATAATGTAAGTGTGTATATTTGACACATTTAGAAGGTGAGAACTGGATGTGCATAGCTGTAGAAAGGCAAGATGTGTGTGCTCACGGGCTCTGCTGGTCTCCTAAAATGCTGTCATTTGCCAGCTTTTTCACGTATCTGTGCCCTGATTGTGAAATGGCAGTTATTTACTTTGGTTAAAAGAACGGACATGTGGACACAGTGGGGGAAGTGGAGGGTGGGACGAACTGGGAGATTAGGATTGACATATATACACTACCATGTATAAAATAGATAGCTAGGGCTTCCCTGGTGGCGCAGTGGTTGAGAGTCCGCCTGCCGATTCAGGGGACACGGGTTCGTGCCCCAGTCCAGGAAGATCCCACATGCCACGGAGTGGCTGGGCCCGTGAGCCATGGCCGCTGAGCCTGCGCGTCCGGAGCCTATGCTCCGCAACTGGAGAGACCACAACAGTGAGAGGCCCGCATACCGCCAAAAAAAAAAAAAAAAAAACAAAAGGATAGCTAGTGGAAACTTGCTATAAAGCACAGGAAGCTCAGCTCAGTGCTCTGTGGTGACCTACATGGGTGGGATGGGGGCGGGTGTTGTGGGAGGGAGGTCCAAGAGGGAGGGGATATATGTATACATATAACTGATTCACTTCATTGTACAGCAGAAACTAACACAACATTGTAAAGCAATTGTATTCCAATTTAAAAACAAGTAATAATTAGTATAAGTAGTTGAAGATATACTAACAGCAATAAAGACCAAGAAATCAAACTGTGTGTATGTGCGCTTTTGGTTTTTCAAGAAAAAAGAAGAGTTTTGGCCTAAAGCATCAGTTGTCAAATTTTTTGGTCTCTGAACCAAAACTCTAAGGATTCCAAAGCGCTTTTGTTTATGGGAATTATAACTTTCAATATTTACCTAATCAGATATTAAAATGGAAAATTATTACCACTTGTATTTATTTAATCATTTGTAGATAACAATGACGAACACATTGTCTGTTAACATAAGACATCTTGGTACTGTTTTGAAAATAGTTTTGAACTCTCAGACCTGAGTGAGAACCACTGTCCTCAAGTAAATGCCAGTTTGTTTTAGACTATGAAAGAGACTAATGAAAGAGAAAGCTTGGAAAGTAAATTTTATTTGCCATGGTATATAATACCTAAGACTGTAAAGAAGTGAGGAAAGGTGTTAAATAAAACTTTGTCAAAGTTCTCTTAATCTTATTAGACTTAACTTTCTAGGTTTACTGATTAATGCCTTTGGCTACTATTGTGAAACATTTTTTACCTGCTTTACCTAATCTTCTTTGAAAGCAGAGATTTCATGTTTTACCATAATACTTTTCCTATGCTTTACGTTGAATTAATTATGCCCTTGATATCAAAGAAAAAAGAAAAATAAAAATTCCCTTAATTATGAAAGATATAGGGTTCTTTAAAATCACATTACTGTCCATGTTTATTGTGAAATGTTTTCTTGTCACTGTGATTAAACAGGTGTCTTTGGCAAGAATGATCCTATCTTAATAAGTGTCAAAATTTCTTCTGATAAATATTTTGAGTTGTCTTCTCCATATCAAATTTTAAATATGGAAAACAAATAAAATGAAAGTTTCTGCATAACTCTAACATCTAAAACTATCTTTGAAATTTCCCAGGGAAATGCTAGAAATAATTAGATTTCTTTACTATGCTACTATTGTAAAGTGTTATATGGGCAAATCTGTCAAATCAGGAGAGACAAGCCATCTACCTATGTTACATTTGTGTAGGTAAATTAATGTACACATTTCACACATTGTATGCCTCCATAGGAATTCCTTGAAGATTTAACAATGCATTGCTGACTATACTATGCCTTACCTACAGAAACACTCATCAAAAGTCTTCTGAATTATTCTCTGCCTTGAAAGAGAACTGTGATCTCCTCCATATTGATAGTTTGGATTATACTATTAAATAAACCACAGCCATTAAATCTCTCATCTAAAATGAGATTTCATTTTAAGTTAGTGTTTGCTTGAGGGCTTTGATATAAGCTTTAAGTTAGAGTTTGTCTTCAACCAAGGACAGTCTCAGAGCCTGTGAGAAATTACTGTACCAGGTACTTTGAACTTTTGATACTTCAAAGAATAAACCCTCAAATACAGGCTTCTGAGCTCACATCAGCTATAAAACTTTCATACCATACCAGTGGACTGCGTCAGGCTTTTTAGTCCAGAAGCAGAGGGTTTTATGAAAAGAGACAGCTAACCAAAGATCCAGTAAATGAACACTCAGTTACATAGGACTGAATGAGCTGATGAGGGACATTTTATTGTGATTGTTTGTCTGAATATGGTTGATATTGGTTCAATGTCATATTTATCTGGATATAAAAAGCCATCTTTTCTCTTTCTACTTAACTTATCTTGAACCCACAATTATGCTTTTATAAACTAAATGAAATACTTAAAAATAACATCTGACTCTGATCCCAAGAATCTCTTACTAAATCTTCTTACTTTTTATTACTTTGGCAATATAGTTATTTATTTGGGGTCAAAAAGAATCTATCCTCCGTTTACCATGACACAATTGGGGGAATCAATTGCATAACCAAGACCTTATCTGGAGTATCATATTTGAGAATTATGTTCACTGAGTCAAGTAGTACAGGCACTTTTAAGAGAAAAGATTGGTTTAGGTTTGGAGCTAATGTCAACAAAGACCTCTCAGGGAAATTGGTCTGGTACATGGTTTACCAGGTCCCAACCTTACAGGGATTAAGAAAAGTCAGGCAGACCATGAAAATTAGTAAATTTGGCAACATCGGAAAGGAAAGCATTCATCAAAATTTACAGGTAGGGCTGGAGAAATCTGGTAGAGTTTCTTGGGCTTAGTATTCTTGCCTTGGGAGAGTAAATTATACAGGCTTTTAAAAATCTAATCTGAGATTCCTTACGAAAACTTTCAGAGAGAATTTACTTCATGGCTTCAGTAATCTCAATATCTTAATCTTATTACTTTGAGAAATAAGCTTTGAGATTTTATGATCATGATGGTGGAGTTGGTCAAGGAAAACGGTGAGACTTGGAAAGAGGCATAAGAGATCTCTGGAAGTCATGACTAGAGCACCACTCTAGATTATCTACACCTTTCATTATGTTTGAGCCATTTTACAATTAAGTAAATTGTAGACCACAAGAAGTAATACAAATGATTCTTGTCCATAGAAATACAAACAGATTTCATCCAGTGGAATGCAACTGATTGTTGCCCTGTGGATACTGATCACTTTTACATCATTTTATAAATTCATTTCAGCATTCCTCATTGCCTGCTTCTCTCCATAAACATGTGCACACGTCTGCAAGTGCACACACACACACATATATACATATGTAGGTATATATACACGTGTGTGTGTATGGTGTGTTCTTTGAAATCTCCTTTGAACTAGTTATAATATCTTACTGATGTCACCATTAATTAATTAAAATCTTGGAGATGTAGTCATTAAAAAAAAAAATCTATAACAACTTTAGAGGCCATTTATCCAGATGAGTGTAGGAAGCAGGAGGGAATGAGATGTATTCCAGAAGATAAAATAACATGTGTAAAATCTCTGTAGCAGGAGAGAATAACACTTACTCAAGAAACTGGAAGAAGGACAGGTGTATGGGACAGATAGTAAGAGGTAAGACTGGATGGGGTAGGCAGGATCCTAGCATGTTGGAAACTGAAGGCCATATTTAAGACCTTCATTTCTATTTTTAACTCAAAAGAAATGAGATAAATCCATTTAAATCCATTAAAGTGATTTAAGGTTGACAGGGGAAGATGAATTTTAGATACTTAGATTTGATTTTAAAAAGATGGCTTTGTGCATTATGGAGAATTGATTGGAGAGGAGACTGTAGGAGCAGGCTGATGTGGTTGGTCTAAGGGAGATTTTAGAGAAACTCAAAAAAAAAAGTGGCGGCAGTGAAGATGGAGAGAAATGTATTATTTTGAGAGATACTTCTAAAGCAAAGAATTAGCCAAGACATGGAAACAACCTAAGTGTCTATCAATGGATGAATGGATAAAGAAATACATATATATTTATATATTATATATATATGTATATATATATAAAATTCAGCCATAAAAAAGGAAATCCTGCCATTTGCAACATGGATGGACCTGGAGGGGATTATGCTAACTGAAATAAGTCAGAGAGAGAAAGACAAATATAATCTTACTTATATGTGGAATCTAAAAAAACAAAAACAAACCAAACTCGTAGATACAGAAAACAGATTGGTGGCTGCCAGAGATGGAGGAGGGGCGTCAGGTGGGCAAAATGGGTGAAGGTGATCAAATATACAATGTACAGCACGGTGACTATAGTTAATAATACTGTATTATATATTTGAAAGTTGCTAAGAAAGTAGATCTGAAAAGTTCTCATCACAGGAAAAAAAATTGTAACTATGTAGGATAACAGATATGGATGTTAACTGGTCTTATTGTGGTGATCATTTTACTATATATACAAATATCAAATCATATTGTATACCTGAAACTAATACAGTGTTATATGTCAATTATATTTCAATAAAAAACTGTAAAAAACTATTCACTCATTAATTTTTCCAGTTTTGATATTCATATATTTAAATTTGCTTTACAATATAATCCACTGACAAGTGAGGAATATTCTCTAATTTAAAATATATAGAGAGATATACATTTATTTAATTTACTTTTAGATTGCATTTGACTCGCTGTTTGATAGAGTAGGAACAGGAAGTAAAGAGAGATGGAAACTTTGGTAAATTACCAACGACAGGCAGCACTTGTTGGGGATTTTTTTTTTTTTTTTTAAGTATTAAGGCAGAGTTACAGGCTATTGCTATCAGCCAGAAGAAAAAAATACAGGTTCAGCAGAATGATGTGGAGTTTTATTATTTTCTAACGATTGTGTGGGGGGTGGCTGGATGGTGTTGACAGTAGTGGGACTTTCAGGCAGTCACAAAGATATAAAACAGGCTCCCGTTTCATGTAATTGAAGGAGGTGGGGCTGGGAAAGTTGTGTTTCTGAGTCATGACCACAGCATTACCCATCCCAAAGGACCTTGAAATAGGGCTGCAGCTGCCAGCTTCACTCACCTCTACCACCAACACTTTGAATCATTACCAAAAATAAATAAATAAATATTCAAGAACTCACAAATGTATTTGTTTTAGAAAGATAAATTTTGAACAAGATTTCACCTCCTATATGCAGAAACTACTTTCATTCCAGTTTCTAGTATCTCCATGCAAGAGGCAGCCTTGGCATTTGTAGTGTTCCCTAGGTATGTCAAGAGATTAGGGCTACAAGGGTTACATTTATTCAGTTAGGGGGATGGCAGAGAGAGTAAAAGATAATATTTAAACTGACTTGTTTCAGGTTTTGAGTATTTTAAGAATCCTCTGTCTACAGGTTTAAGGATGAAAGTGTACCTACTTACTAGAGATTCTAAGATTTTAAAAATTATCTTTTAAACAGTTTTGTAATATCCTTTTTATGAAAAACATGTTATCATCCCCATAAATTGCTTATTACTTACAAAAGGCAAAGGTACCTTTATAATTAAGAAATCTAGCAGACACCACCTTAATTAAGTGATCATTCAGTCTCCCTGATAATGGGACAATCTCTCCATTATTGATGGACTGAGAAGGACACATTATCTAAGCAGTAGTCCTACCAAAATCCAAGATCCTATTTGTGATTAGAATCTAACCATGAGGAAACAATCAGACAATCCAAATTGAGAGATAGTGGGCTTGGAGACTTAAAATATCAGCGTTATTAATTTCGAAAATGCTGGGAACCAATAAATGCAGCGTGTGATCCTTGATTGCTTTTTGGAATAAACACAAAACAAAACAAAAACAATGAAAATACAAAGAAACAACAAAAACAGTAACAAAGAACATTATTAGGGTGATGGGGGAAAATTGAATATGGGATGAACATTAGATAATTGGATCAATGTTAAATTTCTGGAATATTTTAACATATGTGGTTATGTAGAAGAAGAATATTTTTATTCCTAGAAGATGCATCCTAAGGTATTTTAATGACAACACAATGGAGTGAAAGGAATATGGATATGGCAAAATGTTAACAATTGAATTCTGGTGAAGAGTTTACACGTGTTTACTGTACCATTCTTTCAACTTTCCTGTAGGATAGAAACTTTTCAAATACTAACTTGGGAAAATAATTAAAAATCCATTATGTTTTTAGTGCATAGTTGTTTTCAAAACAGAAATCAGTGTTAGATGACCTTATGTGGTTTTAGGTACATTGTTTACTCTCAAAACAAATCTGAAAGTTAGATGCTCTTTTCTCCATAGGTGAAGAAATAGAAGCTCAAAGGAAGCAAGAATTTTTCAGAAGGAAGGCTACTGTCTGGCAATGATTCTCACAACCATTTCTCCAAACTCTCCCAACACCCAGCTTAGAGAAATTCTTAATCAAGGATTGCAGTTCTGAAAACCAGAGAATGACTGCTCTCAAAGAAAGAAAATTTGGCTTCATTTCTAAGCCGTCTAATTCCTGATCCATCATTTTTACTATTTTTATAAACAGTGTTCCTCAAGCCATTTTTACATAAGCAATAAATATCTTGCGCTTAACATCTGACTCAGTTCCTCCTAAAATTCCTAATAGTATTTTTCCTTGTATATTAGTATACTAATACTAAAGTAATTTTTTTCCTCAATAGCATTTTCCTTAAACTCAACTTCAAGTTTCCTAGTGAGTTTATCTACTAAAATATCAAACAACTCTTTTTTTCAGTTTTGCTGTGGTCTACCTAATTGATTTCTCAAATACAGCTAACAGCCACGTGACCTCTGGTGTCTACCCTGCAGCTATTATTGTGTTACCATATAGTCCTTCCCTAGGGGGCTGCTCCACCACTGCTAACATTAGACCCCACCATTCTCTTTCCCAAGGATTTGCTGCACAGACTCACCTGCACTGCAGAAGTCAGCACTGTGCAGCCTGCTGGCAGAACACCTTGTAGCTGCTTTATCTTGCCATTTTGTAAATTCTACTATAAACCTAATGTATGTACAATCTTTTTTTTTTTTTTTTTTTTTACTATTTTCAGCATGATACTAGTATTTGTGTCTGTTTCTTCCTTTTTTTTTCCTTTAGAACTTATTTTGAGAGCAGTTTCTGAAATACAAAGCAGATAGAAGACAATTTTCTAAATTTCCTTTTCCTCTCCACACCATTTTTAATTTTTATTTATTTATTTATTTATTTATTTATTTATTTTTTTTGCGGTATGCGGGCCTCTCACTGCCGCGGCCTCTCCCGTTGCAGAGCACAGGCTCCGGACGCGCAGGCCCAGCGGCCATGGCTCACGGGCCCAGCCGCTCCGCGGCATGTGGGATCCTCCCGGACCGGGGCACGAACCCATGTTCCCTGCATCGGCAGGCGGACTCTCAACCACTGCACCACCAGGGAAGCCCCCCACCATTTTTTTTTAATATTCAGCTTGAACATTACATCATTTTAGATTTCAAGGAGATCTGCACTTATCTGAAGGCCAGGTCAAATGGGCTAATTATAAGTCAATTTGGATGGACTGTTTGAATGTGGGTATGTGGACAGTGAACACTTTAAATGAAAAGAGAGTACAGCTGGAGAAAGAAAGAAAGAGAGAGAGAAGGAGGGAGGGAGGGAGGAAGGAAGGAAGGAAGGAAGGAAGGAAGGGAAGAAAAAGTCTGTGTTCACCAAGAGTGATTCACAGAGAAGTGATATGGCTCACCCTTATCTCCAATGGCCTATCTCCTGTGCACTCAGGCCTGACTCTTGAGGAAGGGGTACAGTGAATGAATAAGCCTCATTTCTCTATCATTCCTATGGACACTGAAAGCACTATCTCACCACTGGTGGACATCTTATGGTTGAAGTAAGCTTGGCAATGGCAGATGGCTGAGTTAGAGATGATGGCCATAGTATTACTGCCTGCAGTAGCTATGCTGGGGATGGCAGTGATCCCTTCAGGACTAGGGCTAGAGAAAATGTGAGCTACTGGCAAAGGTATCCATGATTCTGGCCTTAGGCAATAGTAGCCTTCTCTTGACTTCTATGAGCCTAAGCAGCAGTTGAAACCTATGCAGATATTGGTGTGATTCGTTTAGTTACTGGCAGTTAATGGAAGCATCATCACAATGAGCCAGTAAAGAAACAATGGAAGAGATTTACATTCCACCTGCTGGCAGTATGAGGTGGTTCCTAATATGATGTCCCTGTGGAAATCCCAACAATTGCTTTAGAGACAAGTAGAACTCCACCCTATATACTGGGTGGAGGTAGCGGGGGGTCAGACAGAGAAATATGATGGTTGGCTCTAACTCTCATCCTACAACTACCTCAAGCTGAGGTACTGATAGGTACAAATGTTATGTTTCCCTTTACCAGAAAAGAAAGACGTACATATTTTCATGGGTGCCTGACACCACAGTCTTAGCTTGTAATTTCTTTTGACTGATATTTAGAATCACACCTTCCTGCGGAGAAATTCTTAGAAATAGTACAAAATAGAAACCAATCACCACACATCTGAGATCTGAGAATAAGACAGAAGAAAATACAGAACTCAGTAGGAAGGATGAAATTCATTATGAACTGATGAATTTGATGTTAGATACACCAATTTTAGTGTTACCATGTTATTTATTAATGTATCACAGTGATTAGGCAATTGAGGTAGAGACTAATGAAGTGTTACTGGAAAAGAAGGAAAGAGGCCTTCCCAGTATCTATAGCTGGGAAAAGACGTATTGTTACCGAAATAATAATGATGTATCACTTGTTTCATAGGTAATAAAGTCTTACTAGGCATCAGTTCATATCAAGGGCCTTTTGGTGTTGCAGTGACCGGGTGTCTACCATCAATTCCCTACAGGACCACCAGAAACACCTGCTGATGGAAAAAAAGCTAAGATTGTGCAGTAAGAAAGAATGCTACCTTGACAGGGTTTGTGCCTGGTCCAGAGGATTCTAGGCTAGGTCTTGAAGACAGAGCCTGGGTGGGATGGACAGGGTTTATGATGTTAGAGCTATGGATCATGGGCACTGAGCTCTGGGTATTGATGAGTAAGCTGTCAATCTTGAAAACGAAGGTGCTTAGTTAGTTTCCATCGTTATCTCTTGGAGCAAGTATTACGTGAAACAAGCAGCTAAGTATTTTTTTTTTAATTTTATCACAATAGAAACACAAAAGGGACAAAAATATATCTGATTATATATAGGATTGTTTAAATAGAGGATAGAGACATATGTTGGTTTTAGTTTTCATAGAAAACACAAGTTTGTAGCTTAGGTCTCTAGGAATATATACCTTCAATTCTTTCCTAAGGAATATCCATTAGCTGATCTCAGGCTCTCCATCTGGAAATGCAAATTGGCTACTTGTGAATTTAAAAAAGACTTTGTTCAATGGAAAATTTGATGATTTTAAGTTTCTGAATTTTGCTGACTAAACATCCCTCCTATCATTTCTAAATATAAAAAGAAGTGCATGTATTTTGTGTGTATATATTTGTATGTATCTATATATGTATGTATTTTTACGTAGTGGATATAATGGATACAACATGCATATGTGTGTTTGTGTGTGTGTGTGTGTGTGTGTGTGTTTAAACGTACAAATATAACATGTGTTTTCAAATAATTGACATATATATGGAGGCATTACAAAATCAGTATGTTCCTGTAACTTGATTATTCCTAACAATATGTCATGAAGTCCTTCATATGTATGTGCTTCTATATGTGTATAATCCCTAAAATGGAGGGAAATAATTCTTACCTCATAAATCTGTTTTAAAGAGTTAGCTTCTATAAATCACTTAGAATAATGACAAGGAAATAATACACATTATACAAGTGTTTAGTAAATAATTTTATAATATTGTTATGGATTATCATTGGCTTGTATTTTCTGTTCTAGAGGAATTTGAATCAAAATATTAGGCTACAAAACTTCTGTGGCTATTTCAATTGAAATAGCATAGAAATGTATAGATTGGTGTTATTAGTGAGAATTGACATTTCACATATTAAGTTTTTCTATCTAGGAACATAATATATGTTTTCCACTTATTCTGCTTTCCTTTTACATGTTCATTTTTAATTGAAGTATAGTTGATTTAAAATATTATATTTGTTTCTCATGTACAGCATAGTGATCCAATATATTTGTAGATCACACTCAACTTAACGTTATTATAAACTATTCGCTATATTCCCTGAGCTGCACAATATATTCTTTTAGCTTGTTTATTTTATACATAGTAGTTTGTACCTCTTAATCTCATATCCCTATCTTGGCTCTCCCCACTTGTCACCACTATTTTTTTCTCTAAATCTGTGAGTCCATTTCAGTTTTGTTATACTCATTCGTTTTATTTTTTTAGATTCCACACATAAGTAATAACATACAGTATTTGTCTTTCTGACTTATTTCACTAAGCATAACACCCTTTAGGTCCATTCATGTTGTTGCAAATGGCAGAATTTCATTCTTTTTTATGGCTGAGTAGTATTCCATTGTGTATATATACCACATCTTCTTTATCCATTTATCTGCTGAGGGATACTTAGGGTGCTTCCATATTTTGGCTATTGTAAATAATGCTGCTATGAACATTGGGTGCATGTATTTTTTTCAAATTAGTGTTTTCATGTTCTTCAGGTATATACCAGGAGTGGAATTACTGGAACATATGGTAGTTCTATTTTTAGTTTTTTGAGGAACCTCCATACTGTTTTCCATAGTTGCTCCACCAATTTACATTCCCGCTAATGGTGTACTTAGTGTTCCTTTTTTCCCACATCCTGGCTGACATTTGTTATTTGTAGACTTTTTCATGGTAGCCATTCTGACAGGTATGAGATATATTTCATTGTGGTTTTGTTTGCATTTCTCTGATGAGCAATGTTGAGGATTTTTTCATGTGCCTGTTGACCATATGCATATCTTCCTTGGAAAAATGTCTAGTAAGGTCTTCTGCTCATTGTTTAATTAGGTTGTTCATTTCTTGATATTGAGTTGTATGAACTGATTATATATTTTGGATATTAACCCCTTATTGGTCATATCATTTGCAAATATTTTCTCTTTTACATCTTTAAGGATATTTTGTAGTTATTTTAATAGAGAATTTTCACATTTCTTTTCATATTTATTTTACATATTTGGCTTTTTTGGTTTTGCTGTATATTTGTATATGGACTCTTTTTTCCTTAACATTTTCTATTGTATATTCTTGATGTTTCAGAAAGCTACTAATTTTAACTTTGATCTCGTATCAGGTATCTTATTGAACTTTCTTTTCTAGTTGTTTGTATGTCATCTCAGATCATCTGGAAATATTACTATATCATCTAGAAATAATGGTGTCATTTTCCTTTATCTTTTTCTTGTCTCTATTTTTCTTCTTGATATTATCATAGAATTTAACTTCCAAAGCAATGCTCAAGAGCGGCAGAAACAAGGGATTGACATGTGGATTATTCACTATCCATTGTCTTTTTCCCATCTCCTCTCTCCCCACAATGTAAGAATCTCATTAACATACTTTCATTTTCCTTCCCCCACTTGCTATCACCCATGTTTAAGTCAAAGAGTTTTACTTTTAGAAAATTCATTATTTTATAATTGTGCACAAAAAATTAGTCTTAGCAATGTATTTACTCTTTTCTAGTTTTTTCTTAACCTTCTTTCTTATGTTCCATATCTTCTTTTTTTAATTTTTTTTTAAAATTATTTTGCTGGAGTGCCAGCTTTAGAATTTATTTCAGGTATAGCTTTGAGTAGGGAAATTTTCTGGGTCTTCACTTTTCTGGAGATGCCTTTGTTTTTCCATGCCATTTAATGTTAGTAACTTTAAAATCATTTTCTCTCAAGACTTTGAAGATACTGACATCAAGAATGATTCTCTGATTCTTGTTTATTTGTTCAGTTTTAATCTCACTTATGCTTATTTCCCCATATAAGACCTAGGAAAGTAGCAGATACACTTGCATCTTTCTTTGATGATATTTTTTTTTTTTAGTTTTTTATTTCCTTTGCCTCCTCCCCCATGCTTTTCTTTTCAAAAGTAGACATCAACAGAAGAACCATATCAAAATGCTCAGAAATGTTAAAGAAACTTGGAATCTATATCAAAGTAGATGTTAAGAGTTGTAGAAGTCAGCTGTAAAAAAGTGACTGTTAAGGCAATAAGAAGTGCTGTCTTATTTGAATGAAGGATTGGGAAGAACAGAGTCAAATGTTGAATTATAAGACAATCCCACAGCTCGGGAGAAAGAGCTCTTCTTCTGTACCTGTGTTAATAGCTTATGGTCTTTTTCTCCTCTATTCTGTGGATATAATAACACCCATGTTTGACTGACCAGGTAAAGAATCATCTGTAATAAGTGGTACAGTGCGTTCTTTTCTCCAGCAACTCATTTTCTGTAAAGTACTTGTTTTATCAATAGCTTTGGGAAGCAATATAGAAGCTTTCAGTCTCAACTTGGATGATTTATTTATGATACAAAAGTTTATTTTACTATGACACTCTGAAGGCTTTGCACATGTGAGTAATGTAATGATTCATGTTTTAAGTATTTTCCTTGAAATATCAGAGGTATCTGTCACTTAATAGAACTATACACAGAAAGCTTCTTTTGAATTTAAACATTATCAAATATTTGTAATTGTCCATTTTTGTAATTTATATGGTTTTTGCAATAATTATAATACATGTTGAGTGTAAAAACAATGAAAAGTAGATCTAAACAAGAAGAAAATAAAAATCGCTTGTACATATTCTATTATCCAGAAATAGGCACAACAGTATTCTGGTGTCTATATTTTCCATTCTTTCGCTAAGCCTAATTGTAGTAAGTCTTGAAGACATGATGCTTGTTTCATGGCAATGTGTCTTAAGACTACATTTGTAATCATGTTTTTCTTTATGTTCTGTTCACTTCCCTAAATGTAATTTTAGTTTTGGTTTAATGAGTCTTACACTATAGTATAATATAAAGAAAAGGGACCTTTGATCTCACCTACTCTGAATACAATTTACACCAGGACACTATATCCTATATATAGTTTCCATAGGTTATAGGAGAAAAAAGATCATCAGCTATTAACTCATGGACAAGGGGCACTTCTTTTCCGGATGCTTCTCTGCTTGGATGCCCTGGGTGTGGCAGTGACTAAGTTTCTCTATGACCTTGCTTCTTATAGCATGGCCCAAGGATGGAACAGGTAGCATGGAAATCACTTGCGGGCTTATTAAAACTGCAGAATGTGGGCTCAAATACCATAAAGAGACAGAAACAGAACTTGCCCTTTAACAATAACCCAAGGTGATTTTTAAACACATGGAGTTCCGAGGAGCAGTTTTTCAGCCACAGCTTCTGTCAGGCTTTCCTTTCTGGAGGAGCCTTCCTTTCTGGAGGCTCTAGCTCTCCCTAAGCTCTGGAAACACCAGTCCCTCCCTTGCCACTTCAGGCCAGGGATAGCAGTGGTTTCTTGCTCTCCTTATTCCCTGGGTTCCTGTTTCCATTCTTTGAGAATTCCTTTAACCCTACTCATATCTCTGTAAATAAAGTCTCTTTAAACACCGGAGCTGGGTGATTTTGGTTTCATTCCAGGAACCTGACTGATCACCTCCCGATAAGTGGGCTTGGCTGCTGGGAGAGTTTCTCTATCTCACTCTTTCTGAGGTTTTAAAATTCCGAATGCATAAAATTTCACTTTGTCCATTCTGCCACACTTAGTCTCTCACATTTGGCTGAGTTATTCTGAACTGTAATGTGGCTCAGTTGGTTTCTCTCTCAGTTTTTGTCACTTCCAAGTCACCATAGAATTACTCCTTGTGGACTGAAATTCTGGTACAGTGTAGACATTCCCCTTCAGGAGAATTTTCTGATAGATAAGTTAAAATATATCATGTGTACTTTTTTCTTTTGATAAAATATCTTACTTGATCCTCATAATAAACTCACATTGTAAATACTGTTAAAGATGAGAAAACTGACAAAGGAGGTTACATAACTTTTTCAAGATCACAGAGTTGGTAGTTGGCAAAGTTTTCTGATTTCAGAGGTCATTCTCTTAACAACAGTTGCATATTGCCTGCCTATTTTTCTGCTGACTACTTCCAGAAAAATATTTTCTGATGGAGTCTGCTAAGTTCTGAGCAAAGATATTATTGCTCATCTTTGAAAATATACTAGATTCCTAATCATTCTAATAGCTTGAGCTGTTAGACCCTATTCACCAACCTCACGTTCACAGCCAGACATTCATTCTGCTAGATGTTCATTTCTCTCTTCAGTGGACACACACTCTGCTAAGGACAACAAAGGCAATCCTGGATAGCCAAAAATGTGGCTGGAGATCAAACCTAATTTTCCCCCAGAAACTAAGTCCTTGGCATGTCCTCAGGCTGTGAGAGGATTCTAGAATCTCAAGGTAACACTGTAACTCATTCATTTATCCTTGCCTTTCCATCCATCTGCCTGCAGTCTCCTATTAGAGGACCACCTCTTCTAGATGCTCACAGAGTCTTAGCATTTTTATAATTCTGACAGTCTCATGTCTCCTAAGGTAGGACTAGGTCATAGACTTTTGGGGGGTTGGAGGAGTATTGTTCACTTAGGCTCCAAGAACAGTCAGAATCAGTGCTATATTGCATGAGCCTGCTGTCATTAAATATCATGTTCAACCATCAACCCCAATGCATGGGGTTATATTTAAGCATCACCAAACATATCATCCTGATCAACTGAGTTTAAAGCAGAACACTTTGCACTTTTTCACATTTTGATATAAAACACATGAACTTCTTTTGGGTGTCAGACAGTGTGCTAAGTGCTTTCATATGTATTTTCACATTTAGAATTAATCACAACTTGTGAAATAGATATTATTATTCTTTTCATTTTACAAATGTGGGAATTGTGGTTTTATAATTGAAAAGTACAGAGCCTATCTGATTGAGAAAGAATTTAAAAGTTAGACAATGCAATGATGTAGACAAACCAGAACTCCAGTACACTTCTTTTGAGTGTAAATATACAGCCAGTATAGAGAACTATTTACTAATATTCAGGAAAGTTGAAGATGCCCTTACCCTATCATCTGACAAGTCCACTACTATTCATACATTCAGAGAAACTCCCCAACATCTACCCATGTATTGGAATGTCCATTGCAGCCTCAGTTGTAATCATGGTAAAATGGAAATCACCTCAAGGCTCAACTCAGGGTACATACATACACTATGCTATGCTTACATTCAGAATACCATAGGTACTTTATGACCATTTGTTTAGAGTTTGACACGTGCAAAACTTTAACACGTATTGCTTATTTCTAACTATATATGTAGTGAAATATTAAATATTGAATATGGGATGGTGTTTACCTCCGAGGGGAGAGGAAGGAGAAGGAATACATAAGGGATACACAAATGAATTTCAACCTTATTATTAGAGTTGAGTGGTGGTTTCTCATGTGTTCTGTTAAGTTAGTTTATATTCTCTTGTCTAATTTTAATACAAAAGACAGAAAAGTAGTACAAAGTGTCAAAAGTGAAAAAAAATGGAATAATGGGATACCATTAAAAAATGCACACACACAAATAAACACAAGTAAAATCAGGGAAATCTGAAAAACAGTGGATTGTACCAATATCTATATACTGGTTACTGTGTGTTACTATAATTTTGTAAGACGTTACCATTGGGTGAAACTAGATAAACATATTCAGGATCTTTCTGTTTAATTTCTTGTAAATGTATGTGAATTTACAATTATATCAATAACAATTTTAATTTAAAATAAAAATAATTTAAAAATAAATGTAAAATATGATGCTTCCACAAGTATACCTAAATACTATTGGCTTTCATTAAAATTCAAAGAATAAATTAAAAAATTCAAAAGGATCAAGAAAATCTGCCACAACTGTCAATCACAAAATTGATTGCTTTTGGTTTCCACGTTAATTATTTTTCCTGATATTGAGTAGCACCTTTGCCCCATGGAGAGAGTATGTTTGCTAGGGCTTGCCTATAGAAAATAATATGGCAAAATGTATAGGAAAATCACCAAAAAAATTTTTATCTGCCTTCTGGGAATTACAAATGTGAACTTGAACTCTACTTAATGTATTAAATAAATGAAAAAGTACACATGTTAGCTCTCATTCTGTATATATGAATAATAAAACCATCTTTGTCAGTAATATTAAAGTTTACAGTGAGTTTGCCCCAAACAACTTTAATATGAAAATTGATAACCAAACAGAGTATTTCAAGTCTGGTCATGTGCTAACTCATAATAATCTTTGGAGCCTGTGGAAAAGGCCAAATTCCAGTCAAGACTCAATATTTCTGAATTGAAATCCCTTAGGATCAGGCAGAAGAATCTACATTTATAAGTTTCTATGTACAATTTCTGTGCAGTGAAATTTCACAACTACTCATTTGAATACCTGAATTATCCTTGCTGGCTAGCACCTTTTACAAAATTAATCCAACTGTAGTCTGTACTTCATATATAGTTTGCCTTTTTAAACTGTAAAATCTATTCCCTTTTAATCTGCTAGGTTATTTTGTATCTAACTGGGCATGGGTAAGTACCTGTGTGTAGCCAAGTGAGACCTTTAAAGCTACTATGATGTTTAGACCCTAGCTGAGCTTAAGAACAATTAAAGGGATGACAGGGTTTGCAAAAAGGAAAAAAAAAGTCCATTGAATTGATTGTTTCTCATCTTTCTGAAAAAACAACTTTCATTTTATTTGTATTAGTAGAAAGTTACTTACTCATGTAAAAAAATTTGTTGTTATGTATGAGAGTAGAGAAACTCATCATTTTGTTCCTAGCAATGTCTGGCTGATGATAAGGTTCAATGAATATTTTTTAACTAAATGAATGGGATCCCTGAAGCACAATATGCCACGTTGACAGAACTTGGAAGATATTTTCTGAAATACCTTTTAACCAGGCCTTAGAATAATTAGGTTTTCCTACTGGCAACCACACTATTAATCTGAGGTATTCATTGTCAATGTCTGAGGTATTCAATTTCAATGTCTTTCCACATCCCTAAACTATTTTGAGATCACCTGATTTTAACTCACATCCAGAGCTGTCCTGCTGGGCTAATGGAGTCGCGTGGTATACATCAGGGGGTAGTTAAATATGGTTGTTCCTGTTGCTTCTCTCATTGCCTAATAACCTGACTGACTCTTGGAAGTTATAGTTCATGGAATTTTGGACCTGGACACACGAGGGCACTGGATCAATCACAGTTTCCCAGACCCAGAAGTCACATTTCAGCTCTAGCTCAGACCAAAGACCTGCCAAGCTCCTGGGATGATTTAGCATAGAAGATTTTAAATAGCTTCAGGAAATGCAAAACTTTCTGTCAATTTGAATGGTTCCTGTCACTTTGTAGAACACTTGGCACTCAAATATTTAAATTACAATTCCAGTTTTAATTTGAAGGAAACTAACAATAAGCCCTTTCTGCTTCTTTAGTACTTAGGTCTAGCCTTTACTTTAATTTTCTAAAAAGGCAGATTTGGGAACTGAAATTAGTAATGCAAGGTGAACCTAGTGTGAATTTTACTGAAGATTATGCAAATGCAGGAAATTATAATTCTATCAGGATGTCATTACATGTGTCTACTTAGACACACATTTTCTGCTATGTTTAAGTTAAACAAAACACTAAATGACTATGTAGTATGACATCTCATTAATATGTTTCCATTCACATCTGTGCCTTTAGTATAAAAAAACGACTGCTTCAGTGATAAGAGATTAGGTCCTTTAATTAGAAGCAAATGACAAATCACTGTTAACCCCATGTGATGCTTTCTAAAACTTCCATCAAATATTCCTCTTAAAACATTATTAAACACAAGTTCCCCAGCTCTACTTCCTAGAAGGTGCCATTTAACAAAACACAGGCCGGATGTTAATACTGGGGCCGAATTACAGGTTGCCAAAGCATTTCCTGTGAGGGGATTGACAAGGGATCATTTTGTTATGGGGCCACCTCCAGTGTGTTGTGACAACCTCTCATTACACCTCTGAGCACAGCACTCAGCTGTAGGTTCTACAAGATGCAAATAGCTCCAAATGGGTTCAATTTAGAGCTCGTGGATAATGTATCATTCACTTTTCTAAGGTAGAAGCTTTTAATTTTCCAAGAACAAGGAAGAGAAGAACATTGTAGTTGCTGGAAACAGAGATTTAGTTAACAAACTGCGCCTGAGAAATGGAGTCACAATATCAATATCTGTTTCCTTATAAATAAAAACACTTCACCTGCCTTGTTTCCCCTTGGCTTAAACCAAAATACCAAGTGGTCAAGTGAGCATCACCTCTCAATAAATATAATTATCCACTTAAGAGCTCAAAGTCAAAAACGAGTACCCTCTAAGAGATGGTAGGTTTTTCACTTACAAAAGGAACTGCTTACAAAGTGACTACAGTTAATTATAATACTCAAAAAGTGTTTAAAACACATTTTGATATGGAAAAAAATACCCTGGAAAGCTTTTCACAGCTGGACTTTAATATTTTAGTGTGCTTGCTTTCTACCCCTCTGTGATTTTACTTCCACTTCTCTATTACTGATTTTAGTAAGAGTTGCCCACCACGGAAGACTGCAAGTCCCTACTACCAGCTGTTTACAAGAGATGCATGCCAATATGGATTGGAAAAGTCAATAAACCCATTTAAGATTACTGTGTTTAACAAAGCCACAGAAGAAGCCAGGGACCTACAAAAACAGGCTCATGGGAAAAGATGGCTGTTTTTTGCTACGAGTACCTTAATGAGCAGAACGCTCTTGGCTCTAAATCACCAGCATCACTCTGGCCGTTATTACTAAAATTCTCTGAATGTTACTGTCCTTTTGTTTCGAGCACTCTACTAAGAAATTAATTATCCACTAGAAAGCCACTGAGGTGGGCCTGTATCTGATCTATGTGAAAATAATAACGAATTCATCTGAAAAAATGTGAACTGAAAAAAAATATATATATATTTTCTTTAAACCCACTTATGGTGTAGGACACCTACTAAAGTAATGATTCTTAACGTTGTTATTCTTTTCTCTAAAATTAAGCTTTAAAGATTACTTTTCCCGTAGAAAAATTATGTTTTATATATATATATATATATGCACACAGACATATAGAACCATTACAGTTACTGTTTACAGTTTGAAGACCTATAATGTACTTTGTACAAATTTAATATATATATGCATATAGACATATATGTCTCTCTCAGAGAGAGAGAGAAGTTTATTTTGAACTTAATCCCAGGAATCACTAGTAGGAGAGAGCAAAAGTGATATAGGCAAGAGAAGGCAGTCACTAAAGTAGGCATTATCAAGCAAGTTGTTTCTTTTGCTGAGGAAATCTGGGGGTCGATGTAATGTACACCTTGCAGTTATCCACCCATGGGGCAAGGAAACCTAGCATTTATAGTCTTATTTCCATCAGTCGTTGGCTGGGTGCTGTTCCTAGGGTATGTATAATAATTCTCCAACACTTAGATGGTTCAATTAAAAGAAAAATCAAGGAACAAGTACTATTGGGTTTACACTACTGTCTGTTCTTTTTCAATAATTCTTTTAGTCCCTTTGGGCGGCTATAACAAAATACTATGGACAGGGTGGCTTGGAAACAACAGATATTCATTTCTCACAGTTCTGGAGGCCAGGAAGTCCAAGATCAAGGCACCAGCAGCTTTGATGTCTGGTGAGGGCCCATTTCCTGGTCCACAGACAGCTGACTTCTTGCTGTGACCTCACATGGTGGAAGGAGCAAGGGACCTCTCTGGGGCATCATATAAAGGTCCCATTCATGGGGACTCCACCCTCATGACCTAATCATCTTTTGTGTGTGTGTGTGTGTGTGTGTGTGTGTGTGTGTGTGTGTGTGTTACGCGGGCCTCTCACTGTGTGGCCTCTCCCGTTGCGGAGCACAGGCTCCGGACGCGCAGGCTCAGCCGCCATGGCTCATGGGCCCAGCCGCTCCGCGGCATGTGGGATCTTCCCGGACCGGGGCACGAACCCGTATCCCCTGCATCGGCAGGCAGATTCTCAACCACTGCGCCACCAGGGAAGCCCCTTAATCATCTTTAAAAGGCCCATCTCCTAATACCAACGCTTTGAGGGTTGGGATTTCAAAATAGGAATTGTGAGGTGTCACAAACATTCAGTCTATAGTAGCAATGGAAAGCTTTCTGGACAGAGATTATATTTCCCGGTCACCCTTGACCAAGTTTCATTTAATGAGATATAATCAGCAGCTCTTGTGCAACTTCTGAGCAGTGGCCTTAAAAGTAAAAAAAGTTATCTTTCTTCAATTTGGTCTCCTTCCTACTGCCTGGTATGTGACCTAAAGGCTGGAGTTCTAGCAGTCATTTTGGACCATGAGGATAAAATTGTGTGATAATGAGAACTAAGTTCTGGAAAAATTTATCTCCAGACTTCTTTACATGTGAAAGAAATACATTTATAACTTATTTAGAAATATTATTTTGGATTTTCTGTCACATGTAGCTGAACCTAATGTCAACTACTACAGTTACTATTTATAATAGTTTGAAGGCCTATAATGTAATTTGTACAAAATTTCATGAAAGATATCACATATTTTTAGTGTAAATAACAATAATAATAATGAAACGTATTAAGGAATAGAATACATTGGATAGGAATGCTCATTATAAAAACATCAATTTTCCCTCTTTATCCTATGGATCATGAACAATTTCAGAGAAAATTCAAGAGATTTTTTTTTTTTTTTTAGCTTTATAGATGTTTTTCTAAGTTTAATATACAAGAGAAAACCACAAGAGTAACCAAGACACTCTTAAAAAAGGAAAGCTTGACTTAGGTTTCAAGAGTTAGGATTCCACAAAACTGTGTTAATTAAGAGAGTTCAATATTAATACAGGTTTAGAAGATTGCACAAAAGAGCTAATATATAAACCCATGCACTATATATGTATATGTGCATATGTATATGTGTGTATATATGTGCATATACATGTGTTTATATGCACACACATATGTAATAAGGTTGCAATTGCAGATCATGGTTGGAAATGATGGAAAATGTAAAAACACAAATGAACTTCTACCTTATAAGATGCTATTTCAGATGAACCAAAACCTAAAGTGTAAAAGTACCATTTGAAAATATTTAGGTATATCATATACTTATGACCTTGAGCTAAGGAATAATTTCTCAAGGAAGACCAAAACCCCCAAAACTATAGAGCTAAATTTGTATAAATTGTACTTTAATAAAATAACACATTTCTATTTATCAAAATTTATATAAGTAGATTTTTTTTTTTTAAAATGAGAAGATATTTGGAATACCAAACAATAATGGTTAGTATTCAGGGTAATTTTCCATGTTAATAAGAAAAAGATTCTACCCATTAGAAAAAAATGGCAAAAATATAAAAAGACATTTCACAGAAGAGGAATCAAAAATAATCAATAAATATATGAAAAGATGCTTAATGCCCTTAGTAATCAGAGATAGGCGAGTTAAAACTTCAATAACAAACTATTTCAAATCATGACATTGTCAAAATTTTAAATCAGACCAAATTTTATGCACTGCAAGTGGAAGTATAAATTGGAACTACCACTTTGGAAAACAATTTGCAATACTTAGTAAAGTGGAAGAACTGTATTCTTGGTTCTATTCAATATACTTCAAATAATATATCTTAAAGAAATTCTTGCTCAGATTACTAGGAGACATGTTTAAGAATGTTAGTAGAGACCTTTTTGTAACAGCAAAATATGAGGAGTGAACAACAGGATAATAGATAACTGTTGATATATTCATACAGTATAATATTATAGAGAAGAGAACAAATGAGGATAGTTAATGCCACAACATGTATGAATCTCTAAATTTAATATCGAGTGAAAAGAAATAGCAGAAGAATACACACAGTATGATCAGTAGGGTCTCACCGAGTGTCTTTGGCTCTGAACTAATCTGGACATGCATGGCATAATACCTCACAAGACTGGGGCAAACGTAATGATTCTTAGCACCAAACAAACAAACAAACAAAAAACCAAAAAAACCAAACTAGGAATACTTCAAGTTCTCACTAGACAGGATTGTTAAAACCTCACTGAAAAAAATTAAACATTGGTTAGAATCTTCAGAAGAGTTTTCCACTAGTGGCTAAATTAGCCCTAGAATAAATGTTGTACTGCCTTTTATCTAATAAATCTTTAAAATAAGGCTCAAAAGGATGAAACTGATCTGTTAGTAACTTAACAGCATGCCAGAACAAAGTCTAACACTCTTTAAAGAAGTATTACAAACTTTAGCATTGGACAAATTAAATTTTAGAATGTCTGGCATCCAAAAATTATTTCTAAGCATATGAAGAAGCAGGAAAAAAATTTAATAGAGACAGACCTGGAGTTTAGGGAGAGGATAGAGTTAGGAGACAAGAATCTTAACCATCATAAAAGTTATACTAGGACGTAAAGGACAACATGGATATAATGAGGAGAGTGAATGAAGACACAAATATTCAACTGGAACTTCTAGGATGAAAATAAATATATTAAATGGAAAACACATTTGTTGGGATTAACAGATAATTAGACACTGCAGAAGGAATTGAAGAGTAAATTTGAACTTAAAGATACGGTAATCGAAATTATTCAGAATAAAGCACAGAGAAAAACAAACGCTGAAAAATGATAAATGGTGCATTAGAAATCTGCGGGACTGCACTGGTTTTCTATTGCTGCCATACAAATTACCACAAACTTAGTGGCTTAAACAACACAAATTTGTTATATTACAATTCTGTGGGTTAGAAGTCCAACATAGGTCTTACTGGGCTACCGTCAAGGTGTAGGCAGGACTACACTCCTTCCAAAGGTTCTAGAGTAGAATCTATTTACTTGCCTTTTACAGTTTCTAGAGGCTACCCACATTCCCTGGCTCATAGCTTTTTTCTTCCATTTTTAAACCAGTAACAATGGGTTGAATCCTCATTTCATATCCCTCTGACGCACAGATTGCAAATACAGATTATCATTAGCAGAGAGGTTTGACTGCACAGAGCCCATAATAAATCAATTGCTTGCAGACTCATATCGAAACCCTATCAGTGAGTGGCAAGTGAAAACAAGATCAGGTCTCCCACTGATTCTGCATTATAGTGAGTTGTATAATTATTTCATTACATATTACAATGTAATAATAATAGGAATAAAGTGCACAATAAGTGTAATGCACTCGAATCATCCTGAAACCATCCTCCATCCCCCTGCCCTGGTCCGTGGAAAAATTGTCTTCCACGAAACAGGTCCCTGGTGCCAAAAAGGTTGGGGACCACTGCTCTAATGGTTACATCTCGTATTTGTGATCACAGTCAGAAAAGTTTCTCTGCTTTAAAGGACTATGTGATACTGGGCCCACTCAGATAATCCAGGACAATATTTCCATCTCAATGTCCTTAACGCAGTCACATCTGGAAAATCCCCTTTATTATGTAAGGAACATATTCACAGATTCTAGAGATAAGGATATGGTCATGGCAGGGAAGCATGTTTCTGAGAACCATAGAAACCAAAATAAAGTCATCTAATACATGAGTAACTGTGGTTCAGGAGGAAGCATGGAAAACCAAAGATATTTGAAGAAATAATCATCAAAATTTTTCCAAATTTGACAAAAACTATAAACCCGCACACCCAAAAATCTCATCAAAGCTCATGCAGAATAAATAAAGAAAAACACCTAAAGGCATATCAAAATCAAATTCCTATATACCAATGACAAAGAGTAAATCTTAAAAGCATCCAGAGAACTAAGACACATTATGCACACAGGACAAAGATAAAAAAATAACAGCAGATGTGTTTTCTGAAACTATGTTTGCCTAAAGGTAATGGAGTAACAGCTTTAAATATTGGGGGGAGGGTGGAACGGACAACAGTCAACCTGGAAATCTATACCTAGCAAACTATCAAAAGTGAAGGAAGTCTTTTTCAGAAAATAAAAGCTGAGAGAATTTACCACCAGCTAACTGAACTACAAGACATGTTAAAGGAAATTCTTCAGGCAAAAGGAAAATGATACCAGATGGAAATCTGGATCTACATAAAGCAATAATGAGGACCACACATGGTAAATAAGTGGTAACACATGCAAAAATTTTTCTATTTTAACCTCTGTGAAAGATAGTCAACTAGTTAAATTAAAAAAAACAACAACAACATAGCAAGGTATTTTGAGTTTTATAACATCTAGAGGTAAATTATATGACCAAAAAGCCAAAGGATAAGAGAGATAAAAGAGAGGTATACTGTTAAAAGTTCTCACACTCTGTGTGAAGTGGTATAATAGTTAAAATAAACTAAAAGTTAAGAATTTGTCTTGTTAAATCTACTAAAATCACAAGGAGAGTCATAGATAATAATCCAATAATGGAGATAAAATGTGATTATAAAACATTAAAATAATCCAAAAGGAGGCAGGAAAAGAAGGAAAAAGAAGAAAGAACATATTTTATACAGAGAAAGCAAATGGCAAAATGGTAGATTTAAATGCAACCATATCAACATTTGCATTAGCGAAAGTGATTTAACCATTCCAAATACAGAACAGAAATTTTCAGATTGTATAAAAAAGTGACTCAGCTATAAACAAAGTTTGTACAAAATGTATACAAAGACATTTAAATATAAAAACAATATTTAAAAAAATAATAGCTTGGAAACTGCATACCACACAACTACTAAACAAAAGAAAGTTGAAAAGTCTTTAGTAACATTAGAAAAGTAAGCGTCAAGTAAAAAATATTAACAAAAATAAAGAAGGACCTATTATAATGAAAAAGAGGTCAATTAATCAAAAAGGTATAATAATTCTACATGTTTATGTACCTAATATCAGAATTAAAATCATGAAGCAAAAACTGACAGAACTAACAAAAGAAGTACATTAACAAATATGATTTAAGATTTCAACACTTCTTTCCCAGTAAATGGTAGAACATGTTGTCAAAAATAAAGTATTAATAGAGAAAACGTGTACAATGTATCAACCAATTTGACCTAGTTGACATTGTAGAGCACTAGACTCAGCAGAATACACATCATTAACAAGTAAACATAAAATACTGACAAAATAAACCATATTCTGGGCCACAAAGTAAGGAATATAATGTATGCTCCTTTAAACACACCAAAAACAAGCAAACAAAAACAACTTGGTACCAATTAGATATCATGACAACCCACAAATATATGGCAATTGTATAACACACTTCTAAACAAACCAAAAAATTATGGGTCAAGGAAAAATTGAAAAGGAAATTAAATATTTTAAACTAAATGAAAATGAAAACACAATATAACAAATAATTAGTTTGCTAGGTCTGCCTTAAGTACCACAGACTGGGTGGCTTAAACAACAGATACTCATTTTCTCATAGTTCTGGAGGATAGAGGTCTGAGGTCAAAGGGTTGGCAGGATTGTTTCAAGGAGGTCTCTCTCCTTGGCTTGTGGATGGCCATTTTTATGCTCATGTACTATTTTCTCTGTGCTTGTCCTCCTTTCTGGCACCAGTTACAATGTGTGTTTTTTTCCATACCACCAAGCAATTCTTGAAAACCAGCTAGGTGTCCTACAATTCAACTCACTTCCAACACTTTCTAGAGAGTTAGTGTCAGATCCCACAAGTTAAGGGCTCAGTCCCACAAGACTCCTCCCCATCCCCTAAACACTAATCACAAGTTCAGCTTGTCACCTGTGCTTCTGAAAGACTGGCTACAGAATTTCCAACAACCTCCTCCCTCCGTGAGTTTGACTAATTTGCTACATTGGCTCATAGAGCTCAGAGAAGCATTTTGCTTACTAGATTACCAGTTTGTTATAAATGAATAGATCTCAGGAACAGCCAGATGGAAAAGACGCATAGGGCAAGGTATGAGGAAAGGGTGAGGAGCTTCTATGCTCTTTCTGAGTGTATCACTCTCTCAGAATCTCCATGAACCCACCAACCCATAAGTTCTCTGAACCCCATCTTTTGGGGATTTTATGGAGGCTTCATTACATAGGCATGATTGATTATGTCTTTGACCATTGGTGATTAAACTCAATCTCCAGCCCTTTTCCCCTCCCTGGAGGTCAAGGGTGTGGGACTGACAGTGCCAACCCTCTAATCACATGGTTGGCTCCCCTAGCAACCAGCCTCCAACCTTATGTGTTTTCCAAAAGTCATCTCACTAACAACAAAAGACACCTTTATTACTCTCATCTCAGGAAATTCCAAGGTTTTTAAGGTCTCTGTGCCAAGAACAGGGAAGAAAACCAAATGTACATTCTTAGTATAAATCATAGTATCACAGGGACTGTGTCCAAATTTCCTCTTCTTATAAGAACACCAGTCATATTGGATTAGGGCCCACCTTATGATTTCATTTTATCTTAGTAACTACTTTAAAGGCCCTATCTCAAAACACAGTCACATTCTGAAGTACTGGGGGTTAGGACTTCAATGTATTAATTTCACAGGGATGGTAGCGGAAAGACATTTCAGCTCATAATACAATGCTTTTATAAAAAGCAAAACTGTCTTATAGCAATGACATGAGCTTCCATCTTAAGAAATTAGGAAAGGAAAAGCATATCAAAAGCAAATAAGCAGAGGGAAGAAAATAATAAAGGTAAGCATAGAAATTAATGCAACTGAAAACAAAAAATAGGACAAAAAAATCAAGGAAACAGAAGTCTGAATATGTTAGGAGATCAGCAAAATTGATAAACCTCTAGACAGATGGATAAATTAAAATTAAAAAGAAAGAAAAGAGAGACAACAAAACATCAGCAACGAAAGATCTGACATCACTTCAGATTCTGCAGAATTGCAAATGATATTAAGAAACTAGCATAAAATTTTTATACAATAAATGTGATAACTTATATGAAATGGAAACTCCTTGAAAGACACAAATGATCAAACCTGACTACAGAAGAGACAAATAATTTGAATAGCCCTATGTATATTAATGAAATTGAATTTCTGGTTATAAACCTCATTACAAAGAAACTACCTGGCTTAGATGGCTACACTGGTGGATTCTACCAAAGATAAAAGGAAGTGATAATAGTAATTCTACACAAATTCTTCCAGAAAACAGAAGTGAGAACACTTCAAAACTGATTTTATGAGAACATCAATACGCTTATTCTAAATTCAGGCAAAGACTTCACAAAGAAAGGAAATTACAGATCAATATTCCTCATGAATATAGGTACAAATATTTCTAACATAATTTTCATAGTTAAATCCAGAAATATATATTTAAAAGTGTAATATATAATAATAAATCAGGTTTTATTGTAGGAATCCAAAAAAATCAGTATAATTTATTAGAATAAAAGTGTAAAACAATAGATGATGTGATGAAAATGATACCTTACTTCTGTGGTCTTCCTTCCTAAAACCATATATTCCTAGTCTAATTATGAGAAAAACATCAGACCTATCCCAATTGAGATACCATCTACATAATACCTGTCCATTACGCCTCAAAATTGTTAAGATCATTAAAAACTAGGAAAGCCTGAGAAATTGTCACAGCTAAAAGGAGCTTAAGAAGCCATGTAAACTAAATGTAATGTGGTATCCCGAATGGGATCCTGTATCAAAAAAAAAAAGGTCATTAAGTACAAGATATCAATAGTGGTTTATTAATTACAACAAATGTACTGTACTAAAGTAAGATGTTAATACTAGGGGAAACTGAGTTTGAGGCTTGTGGAAACTCTGTACTATCTTTGCAATGTTTCTGTTAATCTAAAACTGATCTAAAATAAAAATTTTACTGAAAAAGAAAAAAATATTTTGTGCTATTGAAAAAAAGAGGAAAAAAGGAAATAAGCAAGGCAAGGATGTGGAGAAATCGCAGCCCTTCTGTATTGCTAGTGGGAATGTAAAACGATGTAGTCACTATATAAAGCAACATGACAGTTCCTCAAAATGTTAAACACAGAATTACCATGCAATCCAGCAATTTCTGGGCACACACCCAAAAGAACTGAAAGCAAGAACTCAAGCAAATATCTGTACACCCATGCTAATAGTATCATTATTCGCAATAGTCAAAAGGTGGAAACAATCCACAAGTTCATCAACAGGTGAACAGATAAATAAAATGTGATTTATACATACAATGGAATATTATTCTGCCTTGAAAAGAATGAAATTCTGACATATTCTATAGCACGGATAAATCCTGAGACATTATTCTAAGTGAAATAAGTCTGACACAAAGTACAAAAACTGCATAAATTTACTTATATGAGGTACTTAGAATAGTCAAATTTATAGAGACAGAAAGTAGAATGGTGGTTGCCAGAGGCTGGAAGTGGAAAGAATGGGGAGTTATTGTTAAATGGGTACAGAGTTTCAGTTTGGGAAGATGAAAAAATTCTGGATGGTTGTGATGGCTGCACAACAACGTGAATGTACTTAATGTCACTGCAATGTACATATAAAATGGTTAAAATGATAAAGTTTATGATTGTATATCTTACAAACATAAAAAAATCAATCTTAGATTCAATACGATTCCAATCATATCCATATAGGATCTTTTGGTAGAAATTGAAAAGCATATTCTAAAATTAGCATGAAAATGCAAAATCCAGAGCAGTCAAAACAATTTCAGTAAAGAAGAATAAATTTGGAGTATTTGATTTACAGATTTACTATAAAGCTACAATAATCAAGCTAAGGTGGTATTGGTATAAAGATAAACAGATAAATCATTGAAGCAGAAGAGAGAGTCTAGATATAGATTTCTAACTAAAGAGGCCAGGTAATTCAATGGAGAAATGATAGTAAATTCAAAGAAAAAGGAAAATTAAGGGTGCATGGAAGACCTGAATATTCATATAAAAAAGGAAATAAATATTGACACTTACTTTGATCCAGGTAAAAGAATTACCTCAAAATGGATCATATTTAGATCTAAACAAAAATGCTAAACTTATATAACTTCTGGAAGAAAACAGGAAAGAATATCTTATGACCTTAAAGAAAGCAAATATTTCTAAGATAAGATATAGAATATTAACCATAAAAGAAAAAAGTCAAATAGGGCTTTCTCAAAAGTAAAAAATTCTACTCTTTGAAAGGTATTATTTAGAACATGAAAAGGCAAGAAAAAGACTGGGGGAAAATATTTGCAGAACACATATCTGATAAGTGACTTCTTTCCAGAATACATAAAGAACTCTTAAAACTCAGTAATAAAAAGACAAACAACATGACTAAAAATAAAATGTGCAAAAGATTTAAAATTTATAAAGCAGATATATAAATTGTACATAAACATCATAAAATATGCTTAATATCATTTCAGGTTGGTAAAATGCAAATAAAATTCTCAATTAGATCACATCACAAACTCAGTAGAATGGTCAAAATAAAAAAGACTACTAAGACCATACTAACTGCTGGCAAGAATTTGGAGTTACTGATACACTCACATTGTTGATGGGAAGGAAAAGTGGTATAGTCCTTTTGGAAAACAATTTTACAGTTTCAGTTTTTTAAATGTTAATCATATATTTACCAAGCTACTCATCAAACTCACTCCGAGGTATTTACTTAAGAGGAATAAAAACATATGTCCCTACAAAAAATAGTATGCAAAATGGTCATAGTATCTTTATACATGATAGCCAAACAGTTGCAACAACCAACTAAGCATGGCAAGGATGACAACTGAATGGAAAATGGAAAAATGAATTACAGTATATTCACACAATGGAATACTACTGAACACTTTAAAAAATGAGCTACAGATAAACACAAATGGATGAATCTCATTAGTGTTATGTTAAACAACAGAAGTCAGACATGGAAGACTATATACTGTATTAGTCCATGCATATGATATTCTAGATACAGCAAAACTAAAATGACAGAAAGTTGATCAAAGGTTGCTGGGGTCTATGATGGAGGCAGAGGATTATTGGCAAAGAGGCTCAGGGGAACTTTTCATGGTTAAGGATAAATTCTACATCTTGACATAGAGACATATTGAATATACTAATCAAAATTCAACAAAGTATAAACATAAATTGAGAGGGTTTTATTATATGTAAATTATACCTTCATAAAGCTGATTAAAAAGTAAAAATTTTTTGTGTGTTTGAACACACATATATCTAACAAAATTATGATGGACGCAGGGTACTGATTAACACAAATGCAGAATAATAGTAACTGGGATGGAAGAGTGACAAATAGAGTTTTTTGCAAGTCTTGGTAATTTTGTGTATATGCATCTGGGTACTGGGTACATATAAACTCATTTATTTATTGTCATTTATTCATTTGTATGTTTATTCTAAATATTATGCTGCAGGGATATGCTATATATATTCTTTTGTACATATGATACATTTAACAGTGAGAAACAATAAAGAAATAGGGAACTAAAGAAAAAGATTAAATAACCGTCTAGGGATGGATCATATGACAAAATGGTATTATTTAAAGAAAGAACAAATTGTCAGGAAGACAGCAGTACCTCCAAAAACTGTTTTAGTAGGAAGCGTGGTATGGCAAATGCAGTACTACTCTTAGAAAGCTGGATTCTAGGACACTTCCTTGAATTCTACTAGGAGTTTGGAAGAGGGAAGAGGAAGCACAAATCTTACAGAGGTTGCTGGCTGTCAAAAGGGGAAGTAAGGCACCACAGGAGAAATACCCAAGATTTTTGCTTATTCAGGAAATCAGAGGTATAAAAGAGCAAAGTACCATAGATTTATAATTCAGCCTGATTGCATATGTGCAAATGTGTTTTATAAACAGATTCAGGTTACTATAATTTTGAGCTGTCTAAAATTCATTTACACTTGCCTGCATTAGAGTTTTCTTTCTTCCCACCCATAGAAGAATGTATACATGAACAGAATAAATAAGTGATTAGGAATATGAATGTCTCTAAAACTCATGGTTATTCATTCAACACGTTTCATTTATATCATTTAATGACAATTATCAAAGACATCCAGATGTAAAAATCTCCAGATCTTTCTTTCTACATTATAGTTGATCATCTTACTAAAAATGAAAAGACAGAAAACAAAAATAAAGTCAACAAACAAAACTATTCAGTAATATCACATAAATTAAAAATGTCAAATAGCTTTCATAGATCCATTTAGATTGACTGCCTAGAGTTCTGTTTTGAGACAGACTCTGGTTCAAGTGTGCGTTTGGGAACAAAATCTCTTATTAATAGGTTAGGAATGTCTGCCGTTGGTGGAGAAAGAGGCATTGCATCTGCCAGGCATTACCATCTTTATTGTAGGCAATTATATGACTGAAATCAAACAGTTTAAAAGTAATAATTTAACAAACTCTCCCTAGACATCCCTCCTTCCATGTAGGAATGTATCCAATAAATTCTTAACCAGTAATTTGATGAAAGTTATGATTTCCTTCCTTCCTTCCCTCCCTCCTTCCCTCTTTCCTTCCTTCCTTCCTTCCTCCCTCCCACCCTTCCTTCCTTCTTTCCTTCCTTTCTTTCATTTATTCATTCCTTCATTCACTTAACAATTATTTATGGTACTATGAGGGAAGTTGGATATGGGGTTATGAACTAACCAGACATTGGCCTAGCTGACATGAAGCTTAGAGTGGACATGGTAAGAAAATAAAGAGCTAAACAAGCAAATGCAAAGGAAAGCAATCAGATATTGTGATTAGTATTGTCAAGGAAAAATATAAGGGACAGAGATGTAGAATAATGGAGTAGACTCCTCCAGATAGGACTTGTGTGTGAGAAGCAGCCAGGGGAAGGAGTACTCCAGTCAGAAGGGACAGTCCCTGTGAAGATTCTGTGAAGGGAACAAGTTGGAGGCTTGAGCAATGTGAAGGAGGATGGTGTGATGAAGAGATTTGTGCAATTTCAGATTTTTATACTAAAAAGTTTTGTGATCTTGGCTGCAATGTTGAACCTCTTATGAGTCTCAATTTTATCACATACATATTGAGAACAAGGTACTAGGTAATCTCAAAGATTCCTTGAGATTAAAAAATAAAATAGCTTCTCTTCTATAAAATAGTTTGTCATCTCTAACCTAATAAAATCTAGTAAAAACATAGTCATTGCAGCTGTGATCAGAAGGATTCAGTAAAATAATGGAAATTTGGTATAGATGTTTTTTCTTAGATTTAACTGAAGGGAGCTCTGTGTACTTTAAAGAAATTCAGAACATGTAGAAAGGAAAAAGAGTTTGCTTTTGTCTCACAGTGAAAACAAGAACAGAATTAAAAAAGCATTCTGACTTGCCACCCAACCAAACCAAAGTTAAGAATGTGAGAAACAATTAACAAGTAATTAAAATTAAAGAGAATTTGGGAATATATTCTCTCATAATCAGAGCAAAAAGTAATGTTGCACAAATATTTGCAGAATATGAAAATCAAGCTTCAGAATCTTATTCAAGTGATCTTCTCTGCCACAGTTTACCAGTCCAGCAAATGGATATGTGCAAATGTATATTTCTTTTTTAGAGAATCATTTTGTAACTATTTTTTTATTATTATGATTTACAGAGTTTTAAGTCTCCACTGGATTCAGGATAGAAGGGGTGGGTCATTAGGTTTTCTGCCTCAAGGAAATGTCTCAGCATGCCACCAGCAGAGCTCAAACAGTGGTAATAAGGTCATCAATTATCTTGGCCTGGACATACAGGGAGGTGAAACTCATGCCCAGAAAAAGATACATTACCTTTCTAAGGGATTAAGCAACATCATCATGGAAGACAGGTGGTTTGAGTGTCCAATATGGTACAGGAAAATGTCTCAGAAGAAATTAGATAATGAAAACTAACACTCCATCCTCTGAGAAGTGGAATTGTTTAAATGCCCTTAATCAGTACTTACTTCTTGTACACCAAAACAAGATTTATTCATGTTGATATGTATTTTTTTAAAATTAATTTGCTTAGTTACGTTGCCTTTATTGATATATAAATAGGTATAACCTGCATGATAAATACACATGCAAGCACAATTTTAAGGCCAAACAGATATAACAAGCAAAATAACTTTCAGAGATATATACAAGAAAAATTAAATACATTAAAACAACAAATTAAAATACCATCTTCAAGAGCCACTATCCTAAGACATAACCCCTTGGAGACAGACCAATTTAAGTAAGTGGGCTATACACTCTGCCCTTGGATTCTTCCAGGGCAGGGTGGTCAGAATATTCCATAAGGGTCTTGTCAAGAAGGCCAGTTCACTGGGGATGCACTCTGGCCAGTGGGATCTGTCCTCAACTAATTAGTTGAGAGGTAGTGATTTCCCACGGGGGTCATTGTATCTACACACAAACTTTCAATACTTAACACCATGCCACTTACATTTCCTTAACTGTGTGCACACGTAAATGATTTACTTAGCTTTTGCATCAGTGCACTCTCTCCTTAGAGGGATGCTTGGCTTTAATTCTATCTCATATAGTTAACCTCAAAGGACCAGGAAGTTGCTGGTAAATATGCAGAGGTACGGTGAATTCTGCTTGTGCTGGCTTGTGAGCGTAGAAAATGAAATTTTCAGGAATTTTGTAAGCCAATTTTTAGATACCACCATTATTAACTAACTGATTACATAAACATTTACTTAAATAAATTATATTAAAAACAAAAGTAATAAATACAATTCATCAATTCCTAATTATTGTATTACATTTCACTATTATCTATATTCTTGAGATTATTTAAGTGTATTTTATCTGTATGGTGGAAATGCTGTAAAATGATATGCTACTAGGCACCACTTACCAGCTCTGTGTTCAGTGATGTCACATTAATAGCTTGTAATTGACTGAGGTGGGTGTATTTACTTGACAAAAATCAGCTAACATTGCAAAACAGAGCACCCATCCTCCATCCCCTTCCCCACAGCCTCTTGTTAAAGATTTACCAGCACACCATGGCAAACTGCTCTGTACAATAACTTACCTAGGGATAGAACATCAAAAGACTTTAAACATTATCTGTGATGATAACACTGACATCATCAGTACAAGGTCATGTGCAACCTCTTTCAAGCAACCATGGATGAAGGGTTGATAAGTAGAGAGATCTAGTGTGTATATAGAGCTTGCTATGTGAAAGATGCTTCACTTACATCATCTCCATCAAGCCTCACTACAATCAGAGGTGGCACATTCCCATTTTACAAATGCATAGATTGCAGTTTATAAAGACTTATGATATTCTGAAGGTCATCCAGCTGAGAAGTGGTAGAGTCTGGATCCTCAACCAGGACAGACTTCTTGAGCAGCAACTCTTTTCCACATGCCACACACAGAAGCTCAGGGTACTTGACTCTCATCAAAGTTCAAGACCTAGGAAATCAGTAACCTAAAATCCTCATTCTATCTTAGAGAATTTGAACACACATGTATATATGTATCTGAAAAATCAGGAGGGGGCAGACATCATGTGTCCTTCTCAAGAAAGAAACAAAAACAGATTAAGTAATGAACAAATACTCAAAGCTTCTGGAGAATGCAGAAGATAGGAGAAATGCTAAAGAATTCACTTTCAAATATATTCTATTACTCAGAGGATTAAATGACAGGAAATAAAAAACATACAAAACTATTCTCATGCCAGAAGGATTTGATAAAAACTTCACATGCATTTGTAATTTTTCATTTTCCTCCTATGGTTTTATTATACCTGCTATAAACAAAAGAAAATTGTTCATATTGAAATAATGCTGAAAATACCATTCCCAGGGAGTTGGTACTAATGGCTATCCTTTACTCTTTACAGAATAAGTATGTGACAAGCATTCATGCTAAATGCCAATGTACTTGGAAACTGACATGTTGATTATCATGTTTGGATATTATTCATTTTATTTATCTTTGAAAGTACAAACAAGCAAGCTCATTCTATAAATATTATCTCCATTGGAGAGCTACTGCTAATAAAAAAAAATCTACATATTTTTGGCTACCAAATCCACTGAAACTCACTGTAAACATACAGTACTCACTATAATATTTTTTCAGTACACACAAAAGACTATTGGGAAGAAGGGAGAGGCAGTGTGGGGAGGGGAGTGGATGGGGTAAACCAGTGGAAAGATGCAATTAGAGCTGTGATGGCTTGGCAAAGCCCTATTGAACAGCAAGCTAGGATTTTTTTGGTCAAACCACTCCAGGCTCCGTGGGAGGTCCCATGTCGTTAAGAGGGTTTGATTCCAATAAGTAGAGGGAATCAATAGGAGGGAAATAAAGATGTAAAAAGAATTACCAAACTAAAACCAATATGCAAGTGCACACACAGGCATAATACACATAACTCGAAAACGCACTCAGTGGGAAATATTTGGTCTCACGGGAAATATTACCTTGACTTTGTGTGCCCCATTTATGGTAGGTGCAAATTAAGAAATCATCAAAAATAGTAACCTGAGATAATATACACTGGGTTTAAAAGTTGGAAGCTTTCAACTGGTATTTTAGCTCTATGTTGTTCCAGCTACAATTATGGTTCAAAAGGAAAGTTATATAATTAGCTGTATGATTGTTTAAGCGTGCTCATGGGGGCTCACTAAATTGTATTTTGAAAAAGATATATGCCCAAAATGAAGTAGAAAGGTCAACTTTTGCCATTACAATGGCAATATCATCTTTGTCATAATTGCCATCATCACTATCACCATCATCAAGAACATCATCACCATTATCATCACTAGCAATTACTGAATGTCACTGAGTCAAAAAAAAAATGTGGTGTGACACGTACATGATCTTTCCTTGCATGTTTGCTTTTTAGGGGGGCTGGAAGTTTTATTCAGGTTGAGAGACAGAGACCCATTGAAATGGCACAGGGATTGGTCTCATTTTTGGATACACGTTACAATCACCTGCAGGAGGTTTCACAAAATACCTCTTAAATTTTAAAGCTAGCCTGCTTTTTTAGTAGCCACACGAAGGAAATAAGCAGAATGGTGAAGAAGAAGAAAATTTGTTGGATTTTGAATTTACTAGAGGGTGCAACTAAGGTATTTCCCCTACCTTCCCCTGAGTGGTACCCAGAACTCCTTTGGAGCTTTTTCAGGTGAATGGTAGGTCTGCCTCTTTTTCACTTTTGTTCTGCAACTTGAATCACATAAAGTAAGAGGTAATCACTCTGTTATTGACACCATCATTAAGAGAGAATGAAGAGTAGGAATTCTAGTAATAAGATAATAGAAAGGTTTTTCAGAAACAGACTGACAAGACATAGAGATCAGATTTGTGGTTGCCAAGGGGAAGTGGGGTAGGGAGAGGGATGGACTGCAAATCTGGGGTTGGTAGATGCAAACTATTACATTTAGAATGGTTAAACAACACGGTCCTATTGTACAGAACAGCGAACTATATCCAATCTCCTGGGATAAACCATAATGGAAAAGAATATTTAAAAAAGAATGTATATATATGTGTATAAAAAACTCAGTCACTTTGCTGTAGAGCAGAGATTGGCACAGCATTGTAAATCAACTAGACTTCAATAAAAAAAATAATAGAAAGGTTTTTAAGGCTTTTTTCATATTATGAGACATAATAGGCATCGTGATAAAAATGATATACCTTATATACTTGAAAGCTTTATAAATAGTTACTAAACTCTATTAATAATTACAGTGATAATGATTTATTAGTCTTAAGAAACAGAGACCAACTAACACAATCAATTTAAATAGCTAAGCATAACATGTGAATGCATAGGGATGGCAGGGTGATGGAGATGGGATTGTTCAGAACTTGTGCTTTCTCTGGTGTTTAACAAAAAGCACACTGGTTTCAGCTAGCATTTTAGTGAACAAAGCTTGGATTCATCAGTGTCCTTAACTGGTGGGTGAGTGCTCTAGGTGGGTATTCTTGACACCCTGACGAAGTGATATTTTAAAAATGTAAATCTGAAGAAGCTAATCCACTGATTAGACTTTCCTTTCTGCAAAATCATTGTAAGCCCTCTGCTAACTCCTCTCTTGTCAGTGCGTGCTTCCCACCCTTTCGCACAACCTTGTCATGCACACATGCACACATATAAACTCCATGCATTGAAATGCTGAGCACTGAGCCTGCTTACTGTCATCACCTCCAAACAACCCTTCCCTCTGCCTTGATTAGCCAGCCAGTCCTTGCTTCTTTGATCTATATGGTTGACGCTAAGAAAGCATCATCTCCTATGTTAGGCATATGGTTAAGGAAAAGTTTAATCACCCATCCCCCTCTTTACTGTTCCTAGAAATTTGTTTAGGTATGTCTAGAGTTGATATTTGTTTACCATTCAGACCTATCTACTGGAATGCAAATTCTCTGAAGGTAAGAATTTTGTATTATTCATGTAGTTCCCCAATGTTTAGCACTTAGGCCTTAATAAATATTCACTGGAAGACTGAATAAAAGAATGTCAAAGATATACACAAATAATATTTTTAACAACAATTAAGGATCCGGGAATAGAGAAAGCACATTGGGAGTTATGATTAATTCATGGAATATTATTCCATCACTAATCTTATTAATATCTTCAGTGAATGACACACTTGAGGGAGATGTCATAAAATCAGAAGTCTAAGAAATATTATAATCTAGCTGGAGAAACAATATATATTCATTGATATTTATGTTAAGAAGCCATGTTGGATGAAATATTATTAAAGAAAAATTAAGAATATATGTATCTCTTTTTTCTATGCTTATATCCTTTTCCATTTCACTCTATATGCATTTGTTCAGTTAATTGTGGTCAATGTCAACTTTATCAAAGCCAACTGCATAAGTATCAGAACAGTATGGATATCACCACTGAAATTAGCATTTGACCAGTTATCCAAGTGGTACCATTGCTCTACTTTATTGTATCATATAATAAAATGATGATGATGGATGACAACTCTCATTTTGGAAATAGATATCTAACAAATTATAGGTCATAAAATTGCCTGAACCAATTATTTTCTCCTTTTGTAGGAATGGTATAAATCATAGACTCATATGTAGAATGATAACATCACCTAGTCTAACATTCACATTTTACATATGAAGAACTGAAAGCCAGCAAAGTGACGGGAGGACTTGTACAAGGTCACACAATGGGGTGAAACAAAGGTTAGAACCTAGAGTTCTCTATTTCCAAGTGAATATTCTTTGAAGATGTTTAGAAAATTTTTAGGAATGAATCCAATATAATAGACATATAACTGCAACTAAATCATTTCAGGTTCTTTCGTGGACTATCTATTTTGGCTCTATCATTAAAAGAAAGCACTAATTTGACGAATCTTCATCCCTGTCTTAATATCTTAGGTCAAATATGACCTTTTTTTGTGTGGAAGTATATTAATGTAACAGATATTTGATGTAAGAGGAATGACAGCAGGAGGACAGTCCTCAGTTCCTCACAACCTGCTTCTCAGAGAATATGTCCTTGCCCTCAGCACCTTCTGCATGGGAGTTGGGCTAGGGAATTCAGTTATTTTGGCCTCAACAGATTTGATCATGAGTGGACACTTAAGGAAAGAAAGTTTTACTGGCTAGGCGGAGTGAATTGTATTTTTTTAATTGATAACTTAAACAGAGATGACGGTCCTGTTCTGGACTTCTAAGGTCTTGTGGAGTTAAACAGAGAGACGGCATCATTTATTCATTAACTCAGCAAACGTTTGTTGAGAGCCTGCTATGTGCTAGGCACTCTTTGAAGCAAATGGGACACATCAGCATATAAAAGAGATAAAGATCCAACCCTTAGGAGCTTATGATCTAGGGGAGATACAGATAATAAACCATAAACTTCATATATAAGACATGATACAATATATATGAGAAAGTGATAAATCCTATGAAACAAAGAAAATACAAACTGAATAAGGGGTGACATGATTGCTGGGGTGGGGATGAGGTGAGTCACAGTTTTAATTTGGCAAGATGACATAAGAACAACGACTTTGAAAGATATAAGAAAGTTTTTATCCAAGCAAATATATAATGGAAAGAGCTTCAGGCAGAAGGAACTCCCAACAATAAAAGTCAGGCTGGCATGTTCCAGGAATATCATCAGCAAGGAGTCCAGGGTAATGCAAGTGGAGAAAGCAAGCAGGAAATTGCAATGATGAAACAGGGAGAAAGTGGAGGACTTGAGCATCTAAGACATTCTGTGTAAAATCATGACAAAATATTCCTCATATAAATCGAGATTATGAGACTGCAGAGAAAAATATTTGGGAAAAAGGAGAATGAAATTGATTTGCAGAGAGAGGTTAAGACCTTGTGACCCCAAAGAGGGGAAGCTGCTGTGAGTCTTGGCAACATTTTCCACAACGTGTATCTTTCAGATTACCCACTAGTAAACCCCTTTATTCACCAGAGTTAGGTGGAGATGGTTTGCAATAGAACACCTTGAATTCGATGGCATTAGTTTTAAACAAATATGACAGAAACAGCTACTTTGGCGTGGGTTTTCCACATTCAGTAAGTATATATCATAGCAGCATTTTATATCAGGACAAAACTCTAGAATGACATTAATGTTAATATTCCTTGAATGTTCGAAGTAGAGGTGTCTAATATCTTGAATATATTTTTTAAAGTAAAATTTTAAAAGTACTTTTCAATGGTAAATTTGGATGGACTATTAACCATGAGAGATAGGACTGCTTAAAGCAACAAAAATTTATGTATATTAAAATAGTAGTTTCTGCATTTAATATTACAAATACATTTATGATACAGGCTATAATCTTGGCAAAGACTGTATATTTAGGCAGCTCTGATCCAGGATGGACTAACTTTGTGAAACTAATGGTGATGAAGGAGGCATAATAGGACAAAATGACTAAAAATCTGTATTAATGCTGAAATAATAAAAATAAACATTGGGAAAAACTTAAACCCCCTAAAAGAAATATGAGCCATAGAAGTATTTGCCTTCTGAGATAAGAACAAGTCAACCAATAAAAGAGAAAGATAATTAAATTTACTAGTTAATTGAGCCTTTATTTATCTTTCTGTGAAATAACAAATTAGGACTAAATAGTTCTTAAGGTCCTGTCTGGTACAGGTGTCTACGTGACATCCAAGCACAGTTACCAGCTGACTCACCAAAACCTTATATGAAGGTTCTTCTCTAGGACAACCAAATGGGTAAAAAAAAACAAATGAGTAAAGCCTCAAAGAACAGAAAATGGATAGAATCCAGGGATTATGAGATGATGCTTGAATGAAAGAGCATTTGAAATACTTGAAGAGCCTCAGTACCTCAGCTACTTAGAAGACATGCTGATATGCCACCAAGAAATCTCAGCCCTCTGTGTTTAAAGAAAAATGACTGAAAAACTTGACCTTTATTTTTACAGTCTATAGAATTTTTTAAAGTGTAAGGGGACTGCAAGATAATGTAAAACAAAACAAGACAACCACAAAACTCCCCCTATAACAATAAGAAAACTGTAACTCAGAGAGATTAGGGAGTCTTGTTCAAGGTCATACAGTTAGTGCCAGAGCTGAGATGTGAACTCTGGTCTATTGACACTCACTGCAGAATTACTTAGCTTCTACAGCAATTCCTTAGCTTAAGAGCACACACCTCACACAAATCCTGATCACTGAGTACAACGACCCCTTAGCTACGTCCCGGCTCCCTGTGGCTTATACTAAAAGATTTTCAATGTGGAGGATGGAGAAAAGTACACATTTTAAAATTGGAATTCATCGTTTAAAATTCTGAAATATAAAAATACAAAAGTCGGGCTCCCCTGGTGGCGCAGTGGTTGAGAGTCCGCCTGCCGATGCAGGGGATACGGGTTCGTGCCCCGGTCCGGGAAGATCTCACATGTCGCTGAGCGGCTGGGCCCGTGAGCCATGGCCGCTGAGCCTGCGCGTCCGGAGCCTGTGCTCCGCAACGGGAGAGGCCAGAACAATGAGAGGCCCGCGTACCGCAAGAAAAAAAACAAACAAAAAACAAAAGTCACAAAAGTAGTCACAGATAAACATTAGTTGGAATCCCATCATGAGTCTTGGCTTTAAATAAAGGGAATTCCCCCCAAAATGTTGAGAGACTACTCTGGGATAGAATTCTGAAACCTCCCAACTTTTTTGGGCTGGGAAATTTGCATATGCAATTACTACATTTATATGCAGAATTACCCCACAGGAAGGCACATATGCCAATTGGCATTTGAAAATGTGTTAACTGCACACACAGAAGGGTGGCCCTTTAGAATGTTGGCCCTAGGAATCTAATCATTAAGAATGGGTCATGTGAGTCAGAGTGGGGGGGAAAAAATGGTCCATTTTGAAGCAATCTGAGCATATCCAGTTTGGATGCACACAAGAATTGACTGATACACAAGTAGATGAAAAATTGGGTTTTCAGAAAGTACTTTCGAAACCAGTGGAATTCGCAGGGAAAGCATTTCAGGCATTAGCTAATTGGATTAGCTGTGGTGTTTTCTGTGGATCCTAAGGAATTTATAAGCTATAGATTAAAATCATCACACAACTCTGGTCACAGAAGTGAGGAAATTTTTTCTTGTGTTAGTAAACACTCAGTCCTGTAGACTATAAGTATATTCAGCTCTCTACTTCCTCTAAAGCAGATGGAATATATTCCATGGAGTTTGGAATGTATGTCTTTTTTCTCCTGCATTTTGTAAACAAAAATCCTTGGAGAAAACAAATCATAATTTTGAATCCTTCACTGTGGTAGAACAAAGATTGCCTGTTCTCCCAGAATTGTGCAACTTCCTCTCTGCAGGAAACAATGGGGTATAATCAGTTTCCTTGTTTCTCAAGCCATTTCCTCAGCGCAGGATAACCCTATTTAGCAGTCTTCTCTCTCTGCCATGCAAAAATAAGGATTTGAAGATTCCTGCAGGGCCAGATGCAACCCTTGGAAACATACCAAAGATTATGAATCACTAGATC
Organism: Physeter macrocephalus; assembly: GCF_002837175.3. Lineage (NCBI taxonomy): Eukaryota > Metazoa > Chordata > Mammalia > Artiodactyla > Physeteridae > Physeter > Physeter macrocephalus. Next base: position 53,609,073 of record NC_041215.1, read on the forward strand.
CCTTAGGATATAGGAGTAGAACAGGTTGGGGGCATGAACTCCAAAAATGATACAGGCTGGGGTCCAAAAATACCTGATTCTAAACACTCTCAAATTCCACAGTGGGGAGTTTACTCTGGACTCTTCAGATATCATTTGGGTGGTTTTTGGATTTGCCTAAGCAAGTCACAGATACACTGTATCAATTAAATCATTGAAAATAAAAAAGGGAGAAACTGAATGGTGTTTTAATACTCCTTGCCTTTGAAATACTCAGTGTATTATATAAATACCTTTTTGTAGTGACTTTATGTAAATATATTTTGTAATCCATCCTCCTAGAGGATATTTCTTTTCAGATGAGGACTCAAAAGTACTTTACCACCCACAACATCAAATCTTATTCATCTAACTATAGTAATTAAATATAAGTGAATTTACAGGTCATCAGAATGCTATTTTTCTAATTTCACTGCCTGATTTATCTCGAAAAAAGAAAACAAATCTGAAACAAGTATTGAATGCACAAATACTTCCATTAGTATTCTTTTATAAGGGCATAATGGAATGATAGACAACACTGTTCTGGGGATGTATAGATCTAAAGTCTATGAAAATACTAATGGCTACCATTGCACCTTATTCCAATCCATGCTCAACTCAAATTCAATTAATACTTTTTACCATTTGCATCCCATGCATGAATCTCCACTGAGAGACATCTTCCTGACCACCACATGGAAAGTAGCCTCCCTGCCCCTATATTTTTACTATCACTACATCTACTTCCATAGTATTCCCAGTACTTTTCTGGTTCTCAAATTGTCTTTCTATTTTTATTGTTTTGTCTTGGATCATCCAAATGACAAGAAGTTCCATAAGAATAAAAGCAAAGTTAATACTTTTTTCTTGCAGCACCCTCACCACCTAGAACAAAGCCTGATACATTTTATTTACTCCATGAATATTTGTTTAATGACTCCATTGAACATCTAATACACTCCAGGTAATTTTTAAAACATTATCTCATCAAATCCTCAACACAAACTCATGGGAAAATACAGTAGTCCCCCTTTATCCATGATTTCACTTTCCACAGTCTGAGGTACCCATGGTCAACTGTGATCCAAAAATATTGAATGGAAAATTTCAGAAATAAACAATTCATAAATTTTAAATTGTATGCCATTCTGAGTAGTGTGATGAAATCTCATACCATCACACTCCTTCTCACCCTGGACATGAATTACCTTTTTGGCCAGTGTTTCCTGCACATTAGTCACTTAGTAGCCTTCTCAGTTTTCAGATCCATTGTTGTGGTACCGCAGTGCCTGTGTTCAAGTCACCCTTATTTTACTTAACACTGGCCGGAAAGCACAAGCGTAGAGATCCAGCAATTCGGATATGCCAAAGAAAAGACATAAAGTGCTTCCTCTAAGTGAAAAAGTGAAAGTTCTCGACTTAATAAGAAAAAAAAACACTGTATGCTGAGGTGGCTAAAATCCTTGGTAAGAACAAATCTCCTATCTGTGAAATTGTGAAGAAGGGAAAAAGAAATTTTGCTAGTTTTGCTATTGTACCTCAAACCACAAAAGTTATGGCCACAGTGCATCATAAGTGCTTAGTTAAGATGGAAAAGGCATTAAATTGGTACAAGGTATTTTGAAAGAGAGAGAGAGAGAGAGAGAGAGAGAGACAACGTTCACATAACTTTTATTGCGGTGTATTGTTATAATTGTTCTATTTTATTATTAGTTATTATTGTTAAACTCTTATTGCGCCTAATTTATGAATTAAACTTTACCTTAGGTATGCATGAATAGGAAAAAACATAGTATATATACGGTTTGGTACTACCCAAAGTTTCAGGCTTCCACTGGGGGTCTTGGAAGGTATCCCCTGCACATAAGGTGGGGACTATTGTACTGTAAAAGGAGGCTGAGACTCCGAGGAGGTGAGCATTGTGTCCAAACTGGTATAGCTAATAAATAGAGGAGATGGCCTTAGTTTTCAGACCTGAAAACAGTCTACTACGAAGACTGTTTCTTTCCACTACATGCTTTTGACTCTACTCTGATCTGTGTCAAAATTATAAAGGTAGCCTTAGATAATTTATTGTGGCCAAATATTAGTTATTTATTCAAAAAAGGAAGGCTTTGGATTAGACATTCTTTTACGTTCTCCAAAAACTGCAGAACTCCATGACTTTATTATTCCTATATTCTCCAGGACAACTATCATACATTTATCTTCTAAGGGACAAACATACCTATTCAAAGTGCAGGCATACACTTTTTTTCAAAATGTATTAAATGTAAAGTGTTTTAATATAAAAATTGTCTCACTGTATTAAATGTTGTCAATTCAGAACTATTCTTCTGAACTTGACTAAAATTAAAATAACTTTTGTCAAAACAAGCAGACTAAGAGGAGGAGGCAATGATTATGAGAGACAGCATCAAACTTTTAAGGGAAACTCTTTCTGAAATTACATGAATGTCAGAGCCTATTTTTTGTCCTCTCAGATGAATTTTAGTTGAAATCAAATGTAATCCTATAAGAGCTGTACTATTTTCTTCATTTTTCAAGTCTATTTTTGCCAATGCTGTTTGATATTTTAATGACTCCAGTTTTTAGGTGTTTTTAAAATATTTATTTATTTATTAACATCTTTATTGGAGTATAATTGCTTTACAATGGTGTGTTAGTTTCTGCTGTATAACAAAGTGAATCAGCTATATGCATACATATATCCCCATATCCCCTCCCTCTTGCATCTCCCTCCCACCCTCCCTATCCCACCCCTCTAGGTGGACACAAAGCACCAAGCTGATCTCCCTGTGCTAGTGGCATGGACATATATACACTACCAAATGTAAAATAGCTAGCTAGTGGGAGGCTGACTCCAGTTTTTAAAGAATAGTTAGACTTAAGAGATCAAAATACTGGTTCTTTTGAGAATTCTCTTTGCTAAAAAGAACTACCAAAATGCAAATCAGTTTGCCCTCTTGGCTTTAGTTAAACTCTTGTGTAAAAAAATATACAAATTTCAGTATAATTCATGATACTCTATGAAGTCTGGAATAAAGTTTTTAAAAGTAAATTAGAAGCAATTATTGATTTTTAAAAAGCTCACTTTATCCAACAGTTTTCTCTCTCTTGCTCATTTCCTTATGTAAAAGAATTTTACCAAAGAAAGTCAGCATTCTAATTCAATTTCTCCTCCAAAGTATATAATTTTGTTTTGTAATAATGGCTGCTTTTATTTCCAGGGTCAGATTTTATCTAAATTTCAGTCCATTAGGAACAAAAACTTGCCATTTTCTGATAAACAAAATCAGCAGGGGAGCCTCTTCAAACAAGAAATGTGTTTCCATCAACCTTTGTTTTATTTGATCTAAATGACAGGTATATACCACTTTTCCTGTGTTTACTTTTAAAGATTCTGAAAAAATGGGGGTGACATTTTTAACAAGAAAACTAGCAATCACCCCAGTAGTCCTGTGACAGAGGCAGATGGAAGAAATGATAAAAAGATGTAATCCATTGCTTTAGACCACCAAAGAGGCCTAATATGAGTCATTAGCCGAAAACCGTTAATTTTCTTTTTTCCCTATTCTGACTGTTGTTTGTAGAAGTGTTCAACCTCTTAGCAACTGGAACATTTAACCATTTCCTGCTATTTTGCAAGAGGGAGGCCAACGCATTAACAGAAGGGAATTAAGGAATGTGTCATTATATGGTTTAAGAAATCTGAGTGATGTAGGTAACATTTTAGAGGTTCTTAGATTGAGCTTGATAATAGCTAATAAAAAGAATGAACACCAGTAAAGCACAGTTAAGATTATAAAGGGTTTTCACAAATAATATCTCATTTCCTAGACATCCTCACAAAAAATTACGAGTCTCAGAAAGTCAATCATGTTGAAAATAGAGAACTAAAGTCCAGGTGTTTTGATTCCAAATTCAAGACTATCTTAATCCATACAAACTAATAGAAAATATTATGATATGCTAATCCGACAAGGATAGAAGTAATCACTTCCCCCCAGTTTGCTCTGCAAAACAATAGTTTTCTAAGATACTAAAAGTCGTCAATTAAAGGGGAAAGGAAAGGATACATGGATATAGATATTTAGATAGATAGATAGATAGACGTATATATTTCATGCAGTGCTTCTTCAAGTTATAATGATCAAGGGAACTTTTACTCTGAGGATCTCTAAAACCAAAGTTAACCAAAGTTAAAGAAAACTCTTGATTAATGAATGCTATACGAGAATCTCTACTCTTGTGGACCACTCTCCCCTACCCCCCACATCAATGATATATCATATCAATGATATAGATGTAGATAGATACAGAACGATACACACATTTATGTATGTATATACATGATATATAACTATATAGTTACATATAAATATATATGCATTTTATATGTACACATATTATATGTATTTATACATTACATATTTATACATATGTATATATATATTTTTTCTCATTGAGAAAATTTATAGGTTTATTGTCGACTGGCTTTTTTGCAACCAGTTTTGAATATGTGAATGTTTCCCAGTCACCCTGATATGACAGGTAATTAGTAATATACTTCAAAGCACTGTAAATCTTAGTGCTTTTTCAGTCAATAAAATTGTGTCAATTAGTGTCAATGTTTGATTTACGCATGTTTACTTTAACAACCTATAGTGTAGTTAACCAATTCTTTTTAAAAATTACATGAATCTGATTTAAAACAATGGTTTTAAACGTGAATACATGAAGGTAACTTTTGTAAGATAACAAATCGTTGGTTTAATTATGTGAGTCAAGATACTGAATATCATGGAAATTATAAAAACTTCATTGTATACACTGTATTACTCGAGTTCTCAAAAGACCAAATCCAGCCTCATTACATCTTTAAAAAAGCAAATCAAATAAGTTATTCCCATAACTGAGATTACTTCTTAGGTACAGAATTTTTTTTCTCATTTTATTTATATTCAGAGATGATGCAGAGATTATAGATGCCTTGTTTCTTGAGATCAGAATAAGGACAAAATGAAACCTTTGTAGAGTAGTGTAAAGGAGTTATCCAATTTGCAACTCTCTTTTTCAGACCTATCTTGTCATCCAAGAGATTATGAAGATATTACATCAAGAAACTAACATTTGATTTCCACTTCCTTTTCCACAATACATACAGATAGGACTTTAAATATGAATAAATGTAACATTAAACATTTAGAGGGAGGTGTGGATGAAACCATGATCTTTTCTTTCAGATCCATATGCTCAGATTGTTTTAAAAATCAGTTCAAAGTTCTGTAATAAGTCAGGCCATCGCAACTTTTGAAGGGTAAAATTTATGGTTTTGAAACAGACTGTGGAAAGCAACTAGACGGAAAAATAAACTTTCTCTTAAAAGTTTATAATATGTTGCAAACAGGAAAAAGTGGCATCCTTAAAATAAGTTGAAAACAATTTAGAATACATCATTAAGTATCTAGACAAACTCAAAGATGATCACTTCACAACAGAGTCTAAAGAATTCAGGGATTTGTGGGAAATCCACAGTTTTGCCTTTAATGGTACAAAATATATTCATGCTAGAAAGACTGTCCTAGTTAGGGTAAACACTAAATAATTACTCTCCTGTAGTCCATAGCATCTGAATACCGTATTTTACCAGCTGGACCATAAAAACTAGATACTAGATCAATAACCAAAATTGTATGAGGACGACCACTTCTAACATTTCTAAATAATTTGAAAGGATGATGTGGTTGTATTTATGACAGCTTCCCACAGGTAACTCTGTAATATTTTTTTTAATATAAAGAAAAGTAAATCAATCCAATTATAGCATATACAGTTGACCCTTCAACAACAGGAGTTTGAACTGCAAGGGTCTACTTATATGCAGGTTTTTTCCACTAATTATGTACTACAGTATTACACGATCTGCGACTGGTTGAATCTGAAGATGCAGAATCACAGTCCAGAAGGGAGGGTTGACTGTACAGTTATTCATGGATTTTCAACTACGTGCAGAGGGTCAGCACCCCTAACGCCCACATTGTTTAAGGGTCAACTGTATTTTAAAAAATATAACATTGCAAGTGTTATAACCCAGCGGTGCTGAACCAGGTATGATTTTGCCACTCCCTTCCCCCTCGCTCAAAAACATGGCAATGTTGGAAATTTTTTGGTTGTCACTATTATAAAGTACTAATAGAATCTAGTGGGTAGAGGCGAGAGATGCTGCTAAATATCCTACAGTGCACAGGACAGCCCTCACAGCAACGAATTCTCTCACCCAAAATGTCACTAGTCGCCAAGGTTGAGAAACCCTGACCTAAACAAAGACTACTGGTCAGGTAAATATTTAGTTGTACACAAAATTTTCCACAAAGAAATTACAGTGTCTTGGGAGAAAGTGCATCAATGGAGTAGAACATACATACACACATATATCACCATTCAAACAAAATACCAATGAGAATTGCCTATCAGAACTCGGGACAAGAATGACGTTAGATGGAGTACGGTCTAAGACTGGGAGACATCAGTGAGCCCTTGCTTTCCCCATGCAACAATTAAAACCCCTTATTCTCTAAGCCAAAGTTAAGGCTTAAGCTTTAAACAACAACAAAATTTCCCCTGCTCAATCTCAGGGAGTCCCTGTACTTCATGCTTATTATTTTCCCTTACTAAAATGGGAAATGGCTTCCATTCTTGCTGCACTTTGTTTGCTGCCATTCACACTTTAGGGTTTTTAATGCAATATGATAGATTTATTTTTAAATGCTCTGAGTTTGCTTTTCAATTTAATGATTTGTTACATTATTTACAGGCTAATTTAGTGAACCTACATAAGATTAATTTCATGGTCTTTTAGGACACATGACAAATCATTAAAAAGTGATAAAACCAGGCAACTGAAAAACAAATGGCTTGTGACATATGAATGGAATCCCCAGTACTGTTTATCAATGCATGTTTTTGTGAGATTTGTTGTAAAATCTACAGCAATACTAGATCAAAATTGAGCATAAGATTGTACAATATTTGAAAGTAAGATATCTGGATAATTCAATAGACCAAACAGAGTAATGAGCTTAGTTTTCTAATTAGAAAAAAACTCTGACATACAAATTAAAAAAAAAAGAAAACTACAGTCTTTAGTGTCATAATTCTTATAAGAAACAATTGACAAAACTATCTTAGGGGAACTTATATTTAATTTGAAATAGCAAAATTCTAAGTGCACTTTTTATCCAGCTTGTGTTTCAGAACCTAGATAAGGTCCATGTTAATATAAATAAAGTTGTCTTTGCAATAAAGTTAGATTCTGCAAGAAATGCTTTGGGGGAAAGAAGGAGTATTTGTTGCATATGGTTAAATCATCTTGTCTTCTATGTAAATATAGGGAATTTCTGTGGGTAGCCTTCTGGCATGTTTGGGGTAATTATGTGGGTTGCTATGCTGGGGTAGGAGGAAGAATAAAATGTATTAATCTATATGTTTAAAAACAAAAAACGGTGCTGCCTTACCGGTTTTATGTTCAAACATGTTTGAAGCAATATATTTAACACACATTTCCTAGACCTCTTTTAAGCATCTAATGGGTGTGAAGGAGAGTGACTATCCCAGTATTCCCAAGACTGAGGGACTTACCAGGATGCCAGACAAAGCCAGGATAGTACTGAGCAGCAAGACTGATTGGTCACCGTAGTCTTAGTACTAAATGTTATGGAAGATTCCTGGCACCTTGATAACTGGAATTAGACGCGAAGCCAACGAGATATAACAACTATAGTATGGAATTGGATACATGCTCTAGGAGAGTGCATCAGTAAGAGTTCCCTCGAGAAACAGAACCAATAGGAGATAGATATAGATCACATAGATATAGATGATTAGATACAGATAAGAGAAGATTTATTATAGGAATTGGTTCATGCGATTATGGAAGTCCCACAATCTGCTGTCTGCAAGCTAGAGATCAGGAAAATCAGTGGGGTAATTTAGTCTGAGTCTGAAGGACTGAGAATCAGAAGGCTGATGATTTAAGTCCCAGTCTAAGTCCAAAAGCCCTAGACCCAGAAGCGCTGATGTCTGATGTCCAAGAGCAGAAGAGGAATGGCTCAGCTCAAACAGAGAGCGAATTCACTCTTTCTTTACCTTTTTGCTCCATTCAGGCCCTCAGTGGATTGGATGATGCCCACCCGCATTAGTGACAGTGCACTTCTTTACTCAGCCTACTGATTCGGAGGCATGAGAAGCCTGAAGTGGCCGGGCGGCAGTCTTAATTTTCAGTTCAATGGAATCATTGCTGTGTCTCCGGGTGGAAGAACTCCTCTCTCAGCACTAAGACTGCTGAGCCAACAAACCATAAATTTGAGGCAACAGAGAGCAAAAATTGTGCTAGTGGATCACTAGTGGTAAATGTGAGTGGGGCCACTCTTATTTCCACCCCTTAATTCCTGGACCCATGAATCTGGGCTACTGGGGAAAGAGCATTATACATTGGATGCTGATTCAGATTACATACAGCCTTCGATGGAGTTTACTCCTTGCTTTGGTCGGCATTCCCAAGCAACCTGACTCCGGGAAGACCAGGCCCTGCAAGCTCACACTATCCTTAACGGTTTCCCACCCTGTTAAACTTTCTCTTAACATTCTTTTCAATCTTCCTCCATCATTTGTATTGACCATGGATCTCCTGCAGGTATTTACAAACACTGAAAAAGGTGATTTATTTTTTAACCCAGTCTACCAATTCAAATGCTAATCTCTTCTGGAAACATCCTCACAGATACACCTAGAAATAATGTTTTACCAGCTATCTTGGGCATTCATAGCCCAATCAATCTTACACATAAAATGTGTTTTCTTATCTAGGGCTGTGTTCTGATACACCATAAAGGCTAAAGGGCAGACCTATTTGAAATGCAGCCTAGGTCAGTTAGATAACCTTCCTTAGTCTGTGCTTTCTCAAAGATGACAGCTGTAAAGCTGATATAAAATGTCTCCTCCAAATCCACCAAGTGCTATACTTCTTTCTTAGAGGTAGAATGTGTGAGGTTCAGCAATTTATTTTTCTCTCTGTGGCAGGAATTCCAATAAGACCTAGTCTACCAGATGCAAGAAATCTCACAAAAGTGGCATGCCCCTTAATTTTCATAGGGCTTACCCCCCTACCCTATGGCACAGAAATGTCTCTCTAAGGTATCATATCAATCTACTATGTGATACCATGTTGATAGGACCTTGGTGAGCAGTAAGTTGCACATGCCATGACCCAACCAGGCCAGCTAACCAAGTCCAAATCCCCATCCTTGAGGAGCTTTTATCTGCAACCACATCTGTATTAAATACTATATCAACCAAAGTTCGCTTTCAGATGACATAGATACTGCAGGTATTTTATTCAGAAAAGCACTTAAGATCCAGCCAATTGAATATTTACAAAATAAGTAGAAGGAATAGAAGAGCAGGCTATATGCTGAGAGTATGGAAATGATTCCCACAACACTGGGACTAAAGTTATCCCCAAGGAGAGTGGAAATTCTACCACGATGAGGAACCTGGAGAATCAAATATTTCAGCTTCAACTTGTGGCTCCAGGAACAGGCTACCTAAGCTGTAACCTAAGGATCACAAAGCTTCTAATGATGCTGTTGGCTCCAGAGTCAAATCATTTGAGCCAAACAAATGGATATTCCCACTGTACTCAATTACAAATAAAATCTCATGGGAGTGCTTTGTTTGAAAGGACCTGATCATATTCAGACCGTAGCCGAGAGAGAGGCTGGGAGATGCAGATTCTACCTTTCAAGAATCTATAGCAAGAAAGGCAAATCAGAAAGAAACAGGACAGGTCTAAAGCCAATCTACTGTACCTAATATAATGAAAGAATGGTTTATCATGCATTTGGGGTTCCAGTAATAAACATATAAAAATTTTTCTATATTAGGTATATATTTCTATGTGATCCTAAAAGAAACTCAAGTAGCTAATCATTCTTTAAATTGTATGTTCTGTGTTGAAATTATTTTTTTAACCATCCACAGATTCAATGTATTCCCACAGAGCTTTTTCAGACTGCAAAAATAATCATTGACTTAGAAAAATTATAGAAAATGTGAAAGAGGAAAATATCAGAGATCAAGTACACACAGATAGTGAAGCATAGTCATGGAAATGCAAAAGCCAACATTTTGTTAAATGGCAAGAAAAACATGTAAGTTACACAAATATCTGACCGAAGTCCTGCTTCTAGGGTTATCATATTTGAAAATCTATTACAACGACAAAGGACAAAGACACTTTCTGGACTTTTTCAATAATACAAATTAGTACAGAGAGGCCAATAAACTTTTTAGTGACACAGGTGGTACCTGGCTCCAGGCTTTGAATACAGGTAGCTTTACTTCAGACACCATCCACATTACCACTACAGGCATACCTTGTTTTATTGTACTTCTCAGTTATTGTGGTTTGTTTTGTTTTGTTTTGTTTTGTTTTACAAACTGAAGGTTTGTGGCAACCCTGAGTCGAATAAGTCTATTGGTGCTATTTTTTCCAACACCATTTGTTCACTGTTTGTCTCTGTGTCACATTTTGGTAATTCTTTTGTATTTAAAACTCTCCACCAGCCGAAATGTTATGACTCACTGAAGGCTCAGATGATGGTTAGCATTTTTTAGCAATAAAGTATTTCTTTATTTTATTTAATATATACATTATTTTTATACATAATGCTACTGAACACTTATTAACACTATGGTACAGTATAAACATAACTGTTACATGCACTGGGAAAACAAAAAACTTGTGTGACTTGCTTTATTGTGATATTCACTTAATTGTGGTGGTCTGGAACAGAACCCACAATATCTCTGAGGTCTGCCTGTATACTACTTCATGTGATGGATTATTATGTTGTACCTGTGTTAGGGTACACACAGTATTCATAGGAAATGTGTGAGCATTTAAGAAAAATATGGAAATTTTCTAAAACTTTTTCAAATGAATTTCCTTTAATAACTTTTCATCCTCACTTAAATTACTATTTCATATTTTGCATCCCCACTTTCTATTTTTCACAAAGTATCAAAGGTGAGCTTAATTCTCCTGCTTGAAACCACTCGATTAGTTCTCTTTGGCATCAAAATAAAATTCAAATGTCTAACTTTACAGCTCTACATCAGAAGTCATCAAACTACAGTCCCATGGACAAATCTAGCTTGCGTCTCATTTTGTAAATAAAATTTTATTGGAACACAGCTGTGCTTACTTATGTATGCATTGTCTAGGACTGCCTTCCACTATATACGTTGATTGAGTAGTTGAGACAGAGACCCTATGTCTTCACTAAGACTGAAATATTTACTATTTGGCTCTTTACAGGAAAAGTTTGCTGACAATTGCCCTATATTATCAGGCATCTGCTTATTTTTCCAATCTACCCTTCACTCACTAAGTTCCAACCATGTTTGTGTTCTTACTATCGTCAGAAACAATTAATTATTCCCCTATTTGAACGTGCTGGTCCCACAATCTAAAATGAGCTGGACTCCTGGAGGACTAGTTCTCTCTTTACCTTGAAGTCACTTCTTCAAAGGAGTCCGCATTGAATTCCCCTGTTATTCTCTCTCTTTGTTCCCTTCAGAGCATTTATTATAACTTGCAGCCACCTTACAATTGCTAACATCTCGATATATTTTCCTTATCAAATATCTATCAGTCTGTCCATCAGTTAATCCACCTTATTTTTTAACTTTTTATTTTGAATGATTATAAATTCACAGGGAGTTGTGAAAGGTGCAGAGGCGCCATGTGTCCTTTACCCACTTTCTTTCAGTGGTTACGTCCTATATAACTACAGTAAAATATCAAAACCGTGGCACTGATACAATGTGTACATAGTTCTATGCCACTTTATTACAAGTATAGAGTCATGTAACCACCACTGCTATCAAGATACAGAACTATTCCATCACCACAAAGATCTCCCTTATGATACCCCCTTACTGTCACATCTGCCCCCTCAATATCCCCCCACACCATCTCTAACTCTTGACGACCAGTAACCTGTTCTTGGTTTCCATAATTTTTAATCTACCTTAATTTTTGATGCATTTTTTTTTTAACTTCATTTTGATCTGTCTCCTCTACCAGAAATTATGCTCTAAAAAGGTAGGGACTTAGTTGTATTATTTTCCCTGTTTTACTCTTTCTTCTCTACTCTTTAGAATCCAAAAATGGTCTCTTTTGAGGTTATCTGATAGATTTCCCTAATCCAATTTCAATGTTCTATTTAAAACCAGGGCTGTTTTTTTTTTTTTCTTTTTCTTTTTTAAAGAGGAACTCTCAATCAATTCAGTGTCCTGCCAAAATTTTCATAATGGCTATTTTTATTAATAAACATTCTACTATTCACTAACAATAGGCAGTGAACATTATACGATCATGTCGATCAATGTACTGGAAAAAAATGCACCATAAATGAAACATTAAAGTTAAGGGGGCAACTATTTAAATATGCAGAAAATCATAACGCTTTACAAGAACCCTATCATGTTACAGTGTTTTGAAAGTATTATTTATTTGTAAAACTTGCATACTTTGGGCTTCCCTGGTGGCGCAGTGGTGGAGAGCCTGCCTGCCAATGCAGGGAACACGGGTTCGTGCCCCGGTCCGGGAGGATCCCACACGCCGCGGAGCGGCTGGGCCCGTGAGCCATGGCCGCTGAGCCTGCGCGTCCGGAGCCTGTGCTCCGCAACAGGAGAGGCCGCAGCGGTGAGAGGCCCGCGTACCGCAAAAACAAAACAAAACAAAAAAAACTTACATACTTTGTGAACAGCTATGTAAAATTAACAGCTGGATGGAGTTTCAGAATCATTTACCAACCAGTCTTGTCTCAAACAATTGCTCCAAATGCATTTACTTGATTTTTAAAAGAGCTTCTGACAACTTTGTGAAGACTTTGAAAAGCATTTTATTCAAAAACACTTCTCCTAGGACTGCATATGATTTCTGTGTTTATTTTATCTGCCTTTTATTGACAGTGTATTTTCGATTCAATTGTTGACTTCAGAAATATTTACCATCCCTTGGAAAAATGATTTGCATCACAGCAGCCTCTTTAGCTGTTAAGACTTCATCTGCCCTGCTACTTAGTTGTCTCTTGACATCATCTTTTGTGTCTGAAATCAGAGCCATTTGAAATTGGAATGATTGTAACATCATAACTCAGTAATAAATTGGAGGAAGATGCCAATTGTGTTCACCAGCCATTAATTCTATTCCTAGTCTATGCTGCATTTATAAAGCACCCATTGCTTTATCCCAAGGATCACTTACAAGTTGTATAAGCATCTTTATTTTCCTCAATAATCCTTGTGAAGATGTAGAAACTGAAGTCCTAACAAGCACTTAGGTTATAAGCAAGTTCGTTTTTTAGCAAAACAGGATACAAAAGTCCCAAAAATATTTTATCCTTTATCCTTTGCAAAAATATTTTCTCTTATTCAAATAATAGAAAAAGAAAATACTTTGCATGTAAATATATATATATACTCCAAGAAAAAAAAACTGATAATATTGCACATAGTTTCATTTAGGCAATTTTGACAAATATTGTCATGTAAAAAATTTTGACTTAGTAAGAACTATGACAAGAATGTCTGCAAGTGAGATCCATCATAACTTTATGAAAAGAGCTTAAGTATAAAGTAGGACTGTGTAGAAGTCATACCTGATGGAGACATTATAAGGTAAACTTCATTGTCACCTATTAATGATTTACAATAAAAGCAAAAACATTATAATATATGTATTAAACACCATTAGGTAATGTTGCTATTACCATTTCTTTTGAATATATAATTAAGTCTTAGGAAGATTTATAAGCCCTATTATTTTTTTCCAATGTGTTACTAGTAAAGTCTTATATTTGTTCAGGTGAAATATCTGGAGGAGAAAAGTCTGGAAGGTTCCAAAGCTAAAGAGAGAGATAAGTGAGAAAAGTATCAACTGAAAGATGAATGATATATCTATCTAAAAACGTTTCTGAACTGACTGACACCTTAAATATTTTGGCCAATTTTTGTTTTAATATCTATAGAAATCTGTTGTTTAATTGTTCAAAAGGTTTTTCAATATTGCCTGTTTTTTATCTAATGATGTAGAGGTAAAATAAAGTTTCCAGAGTTAGAAGTAAATGATATAAAATTCTTAGCCTTGACACCAATTTTAGCTCACTAACTGTCAAACTGACTTCTAATTTGGAATACTAAAGTATGGGTTTGGGGATCATCAAGATACACTTAAATATCAATTCCAACATTTTCTGGTTAATTGATATTGGCCATATTGCTGATCTACTCTGAGACATACTTTTCTTATGAGTAAAATAAGAATATTAAACTTTGCTCTGTAGAAATGATTGATGTTTAGATTAAATGAGAACATGTATATTCACAAATACTAGATGTTCAATAAAATTTCCTTTATTTTTCACATATCCTTTATCATTTTAACATCCTTCTCTGGATGCTTTCCCATCTCCACTTCTTTAATGTTAATATTCCTGAAAATTTCTACCAGTCTTTTAGAATTTCTTAATCCTGTTTTTTACTCATTCTGCATTTTCTCCCAGAAAATCTCATATATTTCCATGATTTCCATTACCAGTAAAGGCCTAAGTCCCCAATACAAACATCTCTCTCCTAACACCACATCTCTTCTGATCTTTAGCTCCTTATTTCCAGCTATCATCTCTAAATGTCAGAAGGCACCTCAAAATTGTCATATCCTAAAGTGCAGTAATGGTCAGATTGTCACTCCCTAAACCTGCTCTAGTCTGCATCTCAGTTGTTGCAAGTACCATTTTCTCAGTCAGCAAAACATTTCAGAAACAATCTCCTCTTTGTCCCCTTTTCACTCGATTATCAGTTTGTCCCAGTCCCATCTCTGATTTATCTTTTCCTGTCACCCGTCCATGTCACAATTTCAGTCATCACCTCAGCACCCATGATATACTTCCTGTGAATGAGTCATCAGAAATGTTTACCAGATTTTTATTCTTTTAACAATGCCTTTCCGTAATCTGCCAAGTAAAATTGAAATATAGAAGACTCCATGTAGTTTCTCTCTCATCTTCATCTTGGGAATACCCTATGGACCGGAGCCACCATTTGCTCTTCCATTTCACTAAATATATTGCTCCCTTTTCTTTGTAGGTGATAAGCCCTATTCATCCTTCCAAGATAACTGAAGTATAAAAGATTTTCTATTTTGGAAAGCCTTCATGATATCTCACAAGCAAAATTAGTTTTATCTTTCTTTGTTCTCTATAATAGTGGTTTTGACAAATTTAGATTATTGCCCTTTTCCAATCATACTGTACCCACTTGTCTATAGTTTTATATAAACAATAAATGCTATGTTTTCCCACTACCTGGGCAGCTCCTTGGAGTCTTGGATCTTGTTCACTTGTGAGTTACCTTTGTAAACTCTTCTCTGGAAAAATAAGAAGCATTTATCATGTTGATTTATTGAGTAAAGGAATGAATTATGAATGAATTATGTGAGTCCTCTTGGTCTGACGCATAGAGGTACAAAATAAAGGTTGATTGACTTTAATTAAAATAAGAAACTATGGAGAAAACCAATGGCTTCTTACCGTGCATAGAACTTTATGTCCTAGGTGCTGATTACTGCTTATTTTTCAATGTGTATTTCAAAACTAATAATATATTATAAGCTGTATTTGGGTAAAAAATAATTGATTATCCCTAGAAAATCTGGCATATGTCTCAGAACTACATTTTACAAAATATTTACAAAATAACCAATATATATTAAGCATTTATTGATCTGAAGATAGCCTTCTAAACTTGTCAGGAATATTTCTCTTGTGAATTTTAATACACCATTGTTTTTCAACTCAAACACTGTATAAGCAAACTTTGGAATCTCACATCATTAAGGAAAACAGAAAAATTCCAAGCAGTACAGAGCTCCAATGCTTAATGCTCCTTCTTGCAGCCCCAAACTCCTCATATGCTGGCGTCCCAAAAGGAGCTCCAAAAAGCATCACTCTCAAAACAGAATGAATAATTTAGCACTCAGTGTTCTAAGGGACCATCAACTATAGCAGATGCTCAGCAATTTCAGGAGCAAGAAATTGCAATGAGAGGGGTGGGCATTTTAAGTGGATTAATTTATTTGGTTATGAGTTAAGTGTGTATCTTTATTATTTTTTATACAAAGTCTTTCTCTGTGCTTCAACTTCTATTCCCTCTTGTGCCAACTGGCTGTCCAAAGCCTTCAATTATAATCTATATTAACCTAGTTTGTTTATGAAAAGATAAGTGCCCTGCAGACATCCATAAATGCATTTGAACATGTCCTGGAAATTTTTATTTTCATTATTTCAAAAATGTTGACACTTGGTTTTTATTTATGACCTTGATTTTATCTCAGATGTGGGCAGATTCTATGAGGATGTGACAAACAGGTAGGATAACTTGTACATTATCAAATAGGACATAAAAACATTGAAAATATTCAGGAAAAAATAAAAAGTAATCTATTACAAATTCCCTGCATCTCTGGGAAAGACAGAACATTTAACATATCCTTTTAGGATATGAATTTTTATTTTATGGGTTAATCGTAATAATTTTTTCCTTTTTTTCTCTTTATACAGATTTCAGAATTCTCTTTATTCATTTTACTTATCAAATAGTGTTTGCTGTGATCTAGATCTGATTCTTTAGGGATACAAACAAAAATCTTCAGCTGCACAGGGCTTGTATAATATTTAGTGGTGATAACAGAGAATAATAAAGATAAATAAAGTAAAATATAGAGGGCCTTTTGTTAGTAATAAATGCTACCTATAAATTGGTGCCAATGTAGTCATATAGAGATTTCCCTACGTATCCCATTTCAACCTTAAAACTTTTAACATGCTTTCACTGAATTTTTCTTAATTTTCCAAATACTATAGGCTTCTCTCTATGTTCTTTACTTTTATCTGTGATTCTTCAGCTACTGCAGCCTATCTTTCTCTAACAATTTCTCTCTTTAAATGATTTGTGTTCCACTGGCAGCTCTGTGCTAAAGAAAGTGATATATCCTGATGAAGCCATTAAGCACTGTACTACAGACATTAAGGGGATGATATAGGCATGATTTCAATCATGCAAAAGGGAACTACCCTAGTTCTGAGAAGGAAAGCACCAGAGAGCTTAACCCACTCTAGTCTACATTTTCATTTCATTAGATTCAGATCTGGGGATGTCAGAACAAATTAACACTTTTTCCCCCCACAAGGCAATCACTGTAAGTATCATCATTAGATTCACGTTGAGCACCCGCAGGGAGAAGGGCTGGGACTCCGAATATGCAGCACACTGGAGAGAACCAAAGTACAAATTGCGGATAAATGGGTTGATAGTACAGAAAATATGTTAAAAGAAGGTTGAACTTTTCACTCTGTCCTGTCATGAAGATTTCGTTTAAAAATTGATGTTACATAGAAGTCATAATATTGTTCCCAACTTCTGTTCCCCAAATTATATTTAAGAATCTGTTTAATTACCTCAATATTTGATTTCCTTAGGCATATCATTGTAATTTGCTTTATGCAATAGATCCGTAAAAGCAATTCCTAAAAAGGAATATGTATTTTTGGTAAATCAAGTTTTACATTAAGAACAGTGAAAGACAAAGGTCTACGAGGAAATGTGCTTGCTAACTGCAAAATTAGAATAATTGTACTTAATTTGATATTATTGTAGGGATGAATGTGAAATAATAGTGTTCAAGGCACTTCACTTGTATTGTCTCTTTTGCTAAGGTTTGATTTTTTTTCATTGAAAAACTTCTAGATTATATTGTACATGGTATATGTACCATTTAGTGTAAATGATATCAAATTAAGTTCTGTAAACCATATGATATTTTGGTGAATGATTCATAAATCCTGTCTAACAAAGAGATGTCTGCCTTTAAAGAGAGCTAGTCCAATATGAAAAAAAAAAAATTGCTTTAATTTCTTTAGCCAGTACTCACTAGCATTTTATCAAAACCTATGTTTTTCATAATGACAAATTCTGGATAATGGAATGTATATCTTTTAAGCATAAAACAAAAATAAGCATTTGAAATTAAAATCACACCAAAATATAAAATTCACTTATCTTCTTAATGGTAATTTAAACTATGTGAACACTAAGCCACAGACTTTCACCACAAATCTCCTATTTTCTCTGAAAAAATATTGAAATACATTTCAATCTTTTATTGGTGCCCCAGGTTCGTATTAATAATGCCAATTATTTAACTGAGCTACATTAGCATGAAGACCTCAGGGCCTGTGGGCTATGAAGGGCCATGTGCCTCTACCTAAAATCACACTGAGTTGCTCAGCTTTAAAGATTTGAGAGCCTGCTTTTCTTAGCTTATTTTCCCATCTTTTCCTTCTCATCATATTGAAAGCTTTTAGTTTTCATTGCCATTTCTGCAGCAGATAAAAGTATCTCCTCTCTTTGTAGTTATTAGACTAAATTAATGCAATCTGGGAAAGTAAAACCAATCTCATTAGAATTAAGTGTAAACTAAGCATAGATAGACCTTTGGGTGAGGATCCTTGGGTCTTCTCTTTAAAATATATAGAGATGGTGAAATTGCTTTGAACCAATCATTTTGTGTGTGTGTATGTGTGTGTGATATATTACTAATTTGACTTATCTTAATAAAAAAGAGAGGTCATTATCTGGAAAACACAGAAATTAGAACACATGAATTATAATTAAAAATCTATCAGAATTTAAAGCAGCACTAAGTTCTGATAACTGGTTGATTTGTCAAACTTGTTTTCATATTTACTCTTTTGAAATTATTAGTTTCTTTTTTGATAGGTGATATTTCTCATATAGGTGAGATAATTTTACATGCGCTTAACACCAGCCTAAATGATTTTCTTTTTGAGAGGACGGGACCAACATAAGGAATGGGCTCTTTCATAATGAACTTAAATGCTAATTGGGGAACGGGGAACTACCTAAGTGAAAAGTTGAATAATAACACCAGTAAGAGTCAGTGTTTTGAATTACAATGCGGGAATTTTCTATTCAAAATGTGATCTGTGGCCTAGCAGCATCTGGTTCACTTGGCAACTTGTTAGAAATGCAGACCTTTAGGCCCCACCCTACACCTATCAGAATTTGCATTCTTATAAGATTCCATGTAGTTCATATGTACATTAACATTTGAGAAACTTTTTCACAGTAGATCATTATAGATCTATTCTGACTATGAATATTTCCCCGCTACATGGAAGATGCCATGCTAACTGTAGTAGACACACAGGAAGGAGTATACATCATAAGAGGTTCTTGATCTCAAAATCCAGAGAGGGGTAACTCGATATCTAAGCACAGGAAATACACACCTAGGGAGACTGGGAGATATGAAAGGCTGCATGATCTCTCAAATAATCTCCCGGTGGTAAATTCTTGATATTCTACTTAGGTTTAAACTCTTTTCTTTGAGGATAGAACTCTTATTACAGCTAAAATATGCCCTAATTAAATTCCACTTCATCTTTCTAAATTATACCAGTCTTTCAAAGCTGTTTGTGGTCCTTCTCCTCTTTGACATCTTCTTCAGGCAACTCAGTTGGAAGGAATTCTCACTCTTTAGAAGCCCCAAAGCAAAATCCTACCTGGTTTGGACCACTTTTTTTTATACTGGTTTTCTTGATCACAGTGCTAGGTAGGGTTAATTGCTTGTATAGGACTGTCTAAATATGCTTATGTGTATCTAATCCTACAGCGTGAACCAGATTGCAAGATCTTTCAAGGGAGCAGCCACAGCATATGATTCTTTGCATCACTGTCAGTTTTTAACACACTGTCTGTCTAATAAAGGCTTGAATAAAAGAGCTGAGAAGAACATGTAATAAAGGACAGCATGAGAAACCAGACACCTGGAACTGGAGGCTACAGTGAAGAAGATGGGTTTCTATCGTTCTCTATTTTGTGCAGTTGTGCTCAAGAGTACTAATAATCCCACTCTTCCTAGAGTTCTTTGGAGAAGCCTGCAAGAATGCCGTGAAGGGAGAACATAGCTATTGATTTAACTAGCAACTGTGGAAGCATTCAAGGGCTAAATGTAATTTTTGTACCTCTGTTATTGGCCTGCTTTTCCTTTTATCCATCCCCAAGTGAACTCTTACTTGCTACTCTGGACATTCCCTGTATGCTCTGGCATCAATCTTTGGCATTCACTGTTATTTCAGACAGTAAATCCTTCTCAAAATCAGATTGAGAAAAATTAAGAAGAATCCTGGACAATTTACCTTGAAGTCGAGTGGATGCTGTGGTTTTCTAAAGGCAGAGCAGCCAGAATCTTGGCTAGCCTAGCTTAAGGGCCAGATGAGGTGGGGAGAGAACAAGACTAAGTAGGATGAAGGGTATCCTTCTTAACAGCAAGACTTCATTCAATTTACCCCTTCCCTTCAGTGGCAACAAGAAAGCATGCAAACTTACTAAACTCATCATCCAGAAACAAAAATGAAGTATGTCTGAAATTTTCACAATAAATCTAGTTGGATTTTCATTGTTCACATCTTTGTGCACCGTAGTAAAAGTAGTAAAATTTTTAACTTGATTGACTATGTGATATAAGGAGTCAGATTCTGATTCAGACACATTCTTGGTTGGACAAATTCCTGTCTTCTACTTTAGCTAGCACTTAAGTGTGCAGAGTAGCACCTGGGGAGTGTATAAAAAGGCAGACCCTTTGGTCCCAAGTCTCAGTCATCATAATTTCGTAGGTCTATAAAACGTGTGCAGACTTGAGCTTTTAGCGGGAACTGTTTGTTATTCTGATGTGGAGAAAGACTATCTTATCTTTGTTACAAATGAGCAAAGTCAAAAAACATGATTTGAGCTGCCAGCCAATTCTTTAGAAATCAGGTTAGTCGCTTTTCAAATGCTTCTTTTTCCTTTCACAACTTTCTCCCTTTCTCCCTTACTCCTGAAATGAGCAGCAAACAAGGTAAAATACTCAAGCATTCAGCCTGTTGATGTGTATTCAAAAACAATCTACTAAAGAGGGTACCCATATGGCCCAGTTGCCAGGACAGTCCCAGTTTATGCCATCTGTCCCAGCAATGCATTTTCTATCATTCCCAAAGGGTCCAAGTTTGAAGAGTGAGTCACATGATTGCCCTAATCCTGTATCAACAACTACAAGTGAGGGGCATGGAGAAGTGCATTTGTATCTAAATAATTCTAACTTTTGCAGTAAAGATCATAAATGCCATTCAAAAAGTGTTTTTTCAGGGCTTCCCTGGTGGCGCAGTGGTTGCGCGTCCGCCTGCCGATGCAGGGGAACCGGGTTCGCGCCCCGGTCTGGGAGGATCCCACATGCCGCGGAGCGGCTGGGCCCGTGAGCCATGGCCGCTGAGCCTGCGCGTCCGGAGCCTGTGCTCCGCAACGGGAGAGGCCACAGCAGTGAGAGGCCCGCGTACCGGAAAAAAAAAAAAAAAGTGTTTTTTCAAAATGAAGGGATTATATAACTTTTAAAAGGGTCATGGTCTCCAAAATGTATTCTTAATAATAAATTCTCCACTCTGATCCTTTATGGGGGGCATTAGGAAAACTATGTAATGTCAACAACTAAGATAAAAAAATCTAATGTCAATAAAATGTCAAAACATAAATCTAAAAATAATTTAATTTAAAATAAATGAAACCATCATTTATATAATTCCATTAGGTTTTTCTGCCAGACCCTAATTCGAAATGTGTAAATTATTAACCACATTACATTGTATGCAGCTCTTCATTTTTCATTAATAGGTGGCTGCCTAAACTTCCACAGTTGCTATAATTTTTCTTGAGAATTTATAGAATTTTAATATTAGATTACATGAAAAAATACTCACTAGATTTTTTTTTTAACCTTATGTTTTTACTCACCCTGTTCAACTACTAAAAATCAATTTGTTAAGAGTGAATAAGCAGCTAGAGAAAGCAGGGAACTCCGCTGCAGCTGCTACAAACCCAACCTTCTGAAAATTGGAAGTCTCTTGCAGGATCTTCAGCTTCCATACTTCAAAACGAACTGGGAAGCAGACTTGCACTATAATTGTGTACCTTTTCCTCTTAGAAATTCAGGGACCTGTCATTAAGAGACTGTTGTGATTCTAATTTTACTTAAGAATTTCTAAAAGCCCTGTGCTAGCCTTCAGAACTTTTATATCTGCCTGTCTTTCTACCTGCCTGCCTACCTATTTATTTTGCAATCCATCACCCCAAATTCACTTACCAAGGATCCTGAATGTGTCTACCCAATGTGAAGCAAGCCCTTCTGCCTTGGTTCCCCCATTTAAGCCGACTTCACTCCTCCACCCCTTAGCATGATGTCTCATCTTAAATGCCTGAATCTGGCCATCACTCCTCCACTCTTAGGAAACAGGACAGGAGAGCACCACATTCACTCAGGTACAACTAGACATGGAAGCACTGTTTACCAAGATCTGGTACTTAAACATAGTAGGAGGTGGCACTGAAAGTCAACTCCCCAAATCTGTTTGTGCAGCTGAATCAGAGTTGAGCTATACCAACCGCAGCAGTATCAGTGGAATGGAGATAAGAACAAGGTGATATCTGCTAAGAAGATGATTTTTTAGAAAATAAAATGTGTTCTTAGGTTGGAAGAAGAGGCTAGTTCATTCTCCATCTCTAGCACCTCAGTTTCAGTGATTTCCAGCATCAGAGAATCAGGGTTCATCTGAAGCCCATGCTCCCTCAACCTGCTTTCAGATTCCTCATCCTCCTCTTCGTCCTGTGTACAGAGATCTATCCTATGATCTATATTCAGTCTCAGATTACACTCAAGGATCTCTGGGCTCAAACTCCTCCTTGTGGGATGGTGAATCTTACATGAGTTGTATCCATCACCAGCTTCTTGGACCAAGGGCCACATTTAGTTCCATGGGAACCAATGCAGTCACCACCTTCAGGCTTGGATTTTAACTCAATCCACTGATTGCTTGGGTTAAAATGACCAAACCATCTGCTGGAAGATAAACTTCACTGCTGTTTGGATTAAAGTTTACATATACTTGCAATTCCAGATTTTGTAAAAACCTATACCACCTTCTCTGTGTGTAATATTTAAATGTATTGGGTTGAACGTCCCAAGTTTCACCAGTATTGGTTAAAAGAATAAGATAGGATTCTGTTCAAACTCATCTTCTGATCAAAACTTGAGGCAAGTCTAGAAGGAAAATTAAGAGCTATAAAAGGGTCTTTCAAGCAGCCTTGAGACATAGACAAATTAATCTATTTAAAATCCCTGTCATATTTTTAGATCATTAGTTTCCTTCACATGTTAAACACCCAACGTAAAGATCTCATGCTAATGCAAATACCACAAAAACAAATCAAATCAAAAATCAAAACTGGGAGGGAAGGGAGAAAGGTCATAACATCTTAAGCAGAAGTTTTCTAATATTTCAACAAAAACTTGTTTGAATCTTAAGAATGAATAATGTTTCAAACTCATTCACGTTTCATGAAAAACTTTTAGTTGGCACTGAAAATAATTTTCAGAACGTATGAATTGTCAACTGATTATTCTACATGGACTGCTATATTTTGATAATAATGTTCATGAGGATCTGTTTAAAAGATAATCAGTGTGCATTTATATAAATGGTGATCAGGGCTACCATTTAATTTGTGCTAGATCTAAAAAACTGTGATCTTCTATAGCATATACCACCTTGAAATCCACTTCCATGGGTTCTTCTGTGGATATACTTACAAGCAAAATTTAGAGCAACTGAGTCCGTACCTAAAAAGCTTACCTTAGGCGGGAGGTTAAGTTGCACTGAAACTTTACAACACATTGTCTGTGGAAGCAGAGAGTGAGAGAATGGAGAAATAAAGGCCACTAATGTATGTGTAATATAATACCCCAATGTTCATTGCAGCACTATTTACAATAGCCAGACATGGAAGCAACCTAAGTGTCCATCAAGAGGAATGGATAAAGATGAGGTACATATGATTCAGTATTAGAGAGACATTTACATTTGTTATTTCATTTAATCTTTGTGAATCATCTATCCTCCACAGATAAAGAAACTGAGCCTTGGAGAGACCCTGTGATTCACTCATAGAGCTGGAATGAGTCAGGCCAGAGACTTGTAATCTGGTTTTATGTGTAAAATCTAGATACCTCATTAATTAAGTATCTCATTACATAAGTTTGCATTTGTTTATTTATTTGGGGGCCTGTTCATGACTGGGAATCTAAGTAGAGCAATATTAACAGGTATGTATACAAGCACCTAATAGAAGCAACAATAACAACAATAACAATAATTTTAAAAAGAACGAGTGGTAGTGATGTAAATTAAAGGAAAAGTACAGGGACTTCCCCGGTGGTGCAGTGGTTAAGAATCCGCCTGAACTACAAAGAGAACTACCATATGACCCCGCAATCCCACTACTGGGCATATACCCTGAGAAAACCATAATTCAAAAAGAGTCATGTACCAAAATATTAATTGCAGCTCTATTTACAATAGCCAGGACATGGAAGCAACCTAAGTGTCCATCAACAGATGAATGGATAAAGAAGATGTGGCACATATATACAATGGAATATTACTCAGCCATAAAAAGAAATGAAACTGAGTTATTTGTAATGAGGTGGATAGACCTGGAGTCTGTCATACAGAGTGAAGTAAGTCAGAAGGAGAAAAACAAATACCGTATGCTAACACATATATATGGAATCTAAGAAAAAAAAATGTCATGAAGAGATTAGTGGTAGGACAGGAATAAAACACAGACCTACTAGAGCATGGACTTGAGGACATGGGGAGGGGGAAGGGTAAGCTGTGACGAAGTGAGAGAGTGGCAGGGACATATATGCACTACCAAATGTAAATTAGATAGCTAGTGGGAAGCTGCCGCATAGCACAGGGAGATCACCTCTGTGCTTTGTGACCACGAGAGGGGTGGGATAGGGAGGGTGGGAGGGAGGGAGACGCAAGAGGGAAGAGATATGGGAACATATGTATATGTATAACTGATTCACTTTGTTATAAAGCAGAAACTAACACACCATTGTAAAGCAATTACACTCCAATAACGATGTTAAAAAAAAAAAAAAAAAAAGAATCCGCCTGCTAATGTAGGGGACACAGGTTCGAGCCCTTGTCTGGGAAGATCCCACATACTGCTGAGCAACTAAGCCTGCGAGCTACAACTACTGAGCCTGCGCTCTAGAGCCTGCATGCCACAACTACTGAAGCCCACATGCCTAGAGGCCATGCTCTGCAACAAGAGAAGCCACCGCAATGAGAAACCCATGCACCATAAAGAAGAGTAGCCCCCTCTCGCCACATCTAGAGAAAGCCCACACGTAGCAACGAAGACCCAACGCAGCCAAAAGTAAATTAATTAATTAATTTAAAAAATAAATTAAAAAACAAAGGAAAAGTACAAAAGATAAATCAGGACAGAAGCATACCAGAGCTTTCACTCTGATGTATTATATTTAAATATACTAGTTGAATTTTGCAACACTTTCAAAAAATACCTATTCTAATTCAGGCAAACCTCAGTGTCCATGGCTACTAAAAATGTTTTCCAAATAAAGCTAGACCTCAGAACTGTGATCTCTTGTATTCAACCTTGAATTCTACTTTTGTAGGAGTTCTTCTGTGATTTTAAGTAGGATATAATTACAGGCAAAATCCAATAATCCAAGTTTTTGTGAGTGGAAAAAGTTACTGAAAAATACTTTTAGAGCAGCACTCTCTGATAGGGCTTTCTGCAACAGTGGAAATGTTCTATATTTACATGGTCTCTATTTGGCTACTGAGCACTTGAAAGGTGGCTAGTGGAACTGAGAAACGGATTTGCTAATCTTATTTAGTTGAACGAATTTCACTGAAATAGCCACATGTGGCAAGTGGATACCATATTGGACAGCGTAGGTCTAGAGCCTTGCAACTCAGTAAGTGATCTGAGGGCCAGCAACACCACGATCTCCAGGGAGCCTGTTAGAAATGAAGAATCAGGGATCAGGGGGCTCTGAATCAGAATACGGATGAACAAGTTCTCCAGCTGATTCTAAGGCACTTTTAAAGTTTGAGAAAGAGCGATCTAACAGTATTGTCTGTGTTGCACGGTTTCAAAATTTATTAAAGAAAACATCAGAATAAATCACGATATCCATTTTAAGGGTAAAGAGTCTGTGACTATATCTACTGAAGACAAAATATTTCTATCAACCTCACGAAGCTAGGCAATGAGTTGATTTCCAAATATCCAGATGTTTGGCATTATGTTTCCAAAATATAAAGCCCCATCCACCTTTCATATGAAAATTTGCCTCCAGATGTCTGGCATCATATAGGTGCCAGTATGTCCTTCAGAAGTGCTCATGACTAACTTGCTCACTGTACTCTTGTGAATTTCCATGACAATCTGCAAAGAGAAACAAGTGCTGTTTTTCCAAAATGTTTTCTGTTATAAGAGGCAATTAAACTCTTTAAGGGAAAGTGGCCACTGAAGTGTAGTGTTGTGCTTCTCTGCTTTTGCCATTTCTTACACAACAGACCAGAAACCTCAACTCCCCAGAGAATAAGTATTAACACTGACTGAAAATGGAGAACAGATTATCTCCATCTAAACTGCATCTTTTCCCTTAATGTATTAGTTTCGGGGTGTTTTAAACATAGGCAGCTGTAAAGTAGACAACTTGTAATATATTATCTCCAGCAGTCCATTGGCGAAGAAAAAATACTTCTATCCTGCTTTCATTAATCTGCTAACATAGATTGTTTATTCAGTGAGTTTATTTGACTTCGGAGGCATGGGAAACCAAGCCTGCTTCTAATAAAGTGGAACTGAGCAAGGAAGTTTCAAGCAGAGGAAGTTGGAAGGATGATGGTATACATGACTGGGAAGTGTCCATGTACCCTGGAGAAGAGTGAGCTGTGGGTTAGCTCACTGGAGGACTCAGTCATGGAGATGGGTTCACTGCATGTGTGCAGTCTCACACTCAGCTGACCTCCAGAGTTGCCTGCAAGTCTTTCTGTTTCCCTTTGGTCAAGCTCTTCTCTCATTCGCCACAATCAAATTCAGAGCTTTAACTCTCTCAAGCTCCCTTCCCCAGGATCACTGCTATCCTACTCTTTTTAGAAGCCATTAAGTGAGAATTCCTAATTCTCTGACCCTTGTTTGGCTTCTTCCTTTTCCTTTCCTGCCCCTGTCATTCCCATACTGGGTTCTCCTAGGAGCATTTCCTTAATAAATCACTTGCACATTAACCCTCTTCTCAAGGTCAGCTTCTAGGGACCAGAAATTAACACAAACACAGTCACGGGCCTTTGCAAATGGTATTTCCTCTGCCAGAACACTCTTCCCCTCAATTTTTGTCCTTCAGTTAGTTTCTCACCTTGCAAGTGTTAGTTAACATCATTTTATTATTAAGGCCTTCCCTGATCACCTTATTATCAAACACCCTATTAAAAAAATTTTTTTTTCAACTTTTAACAAATTATTTTTATTGGGATCAGAACAGTTAACATAGATCATAACAGATAGTTCAGTGTACAATACAGTGCTGTCATCTATGGGCCCGATGTTGTACAGTAGATCTCTAGAACTTACTCATCTTGCATAACTGAAACTTTATACCCACTGATTAGCAACTCCCCATTTCCCCCTCCCCCAGCCTCTGGCAACCACCATTCTACTCTCTGCTTCTATGAATTTGACTATTTTAGATATTTTAGATACCTCATACAAGTGGAATAAATGCAGTATTTATCCCACTTTCTGTGACTGGATTATTTCATTTAGTATAATGTCCTTACGTTTCATCCATGTTGTTGCATGTAGCAGGATTTTTAAACAATATGTGAGTTCCTCAAAAACTAAAAAGTAGACTACCTTATGCTCCAGCACTCCCACTTCTGGATATTTACCCAAAAGATGTGAAATCAGGCTCTCAAAGAGATATTAGTACTTCCCACTGCCACTGCAGCAGTATTCACAATATCCAAGAGGTAGAAACAACCTAAATGTCCATTGATGAATGAATGTTTAAAGAAAGGGTAGTATATACATACGATGGAATATTATTCAACCTTATTTATTTTTAACATAGCTCTTGCCATAGGTTGTAATTATTTTTTGTCTCTTCATATTTTTTTAGTGAGAATCTCTCACACTAGACTGAATTTCCATGAGGGGAGGCATTATGTTGCTTTATTTGTAGCATCTTACGTATAGTGGGCATTCAAATATCCTGACTGGATAAATTAAAGACTTCTAGTTTTAAAGGAAAGAAACACAAGTTGAGGTCACAATTCCTAAAGAAAATCACTACATAAACCATGAAACTTTTTGATGCCTAATTATCCCCACAAAACATCTATCCCCATTCTCTGGTAGGCATAAAAAAAATAAGGTGTTTACATAAAGGTGATCATTTCAACATATGCTCACGTAAGTCTGCATTTTTGTATAATGAATATGCTATAGTAATGAAGTTTTCTCAATTATTTTCCATGTTAAACTTATCAGGTGGCTGATTTTCATATTTTAATATTTCCTATTTTTTTTTGATTTTTTAATAGTAGAAATCTACAAATCTGTTGTGATGGGTTGCTTTTTCTCTCACATTATAATTTCAGGGGAAAAGAGCAATTAATTACTGGTTCTAAATAAAGGGGAAAAAAACATCAGTTCTTTTGTAGATTCTTTTAATAAAGGAGTAAATAATAAGTCAATGTTAAAATTTAGTGTCAGATAATGGCATATGTCATCTGTGGGTGCCTAAGAAAGCACCTTAGCTAGGAATTGTAAGAAGTAAACAACTAAACAGGCAACAGAAAATCAAAGGATAATGAAGTGTTCACAACATAAACAATTTTTGGTAGTTTTCTAATATACAATTTATATTCATATGTATTTCAATAAACAATTTCTGCTTCTTGTGCCTTTCATAGAAGATGTATTGAATATGTTTCTACTGAATAAGTTGTTTTTCATTGCTATTGAAGCCTAGTCTGTTCTTGTCTTTGGCCTGCCTCTCTTTTTTTTCTTTTCTTTTTTTTTTTTTTTTTTTTTAATTATTTTGAACACTCACTCCAGGCAACTAAGATTCTTAAACCTGTAGCCTAGTCTGTTCTTGTCTTTGGCCTGCCTCTCTTTTTTTTCTTTTCTTTTTTTTTTTTTTTTTTTAATTATTTTGAACACTCACTCCAGGCAACTAAGATTCTTAAACCTGTACTCAGAATTTCTAAATTTTTCCCCTAGTATCATATTTACTGTGAAAAGTTCATTGCTTACATCCATTTCTAGATCAGATTTATGTTATAGATTGATTCTAAGTATTAAATATAGTAGTTTTAAGTACATCCTTCAAAACTACATCTGTACAGAACAAAGACATGTTGTACCAAAGACTTTTTAGATTCTCATTGTTTTCTACTTGCAATATCTGCATTGCAGCTCTTATCTACCCATTATCAAGAAACTTCTGGAAATTGATGTGGAAATTCTATACAAACATACTACGTATATTAAAGTACATATTATATATGTTAAACATATTATGTATATACATACATACATATACACATATCAAGCTAAATTTTTAATAATGAACCAAATAATAATTGATGTTACAAGTGTCAATTTTTATACCTCAATGTAAGAGTTCATTTCCTTTGCTGATGCTAATCTAAGATAAAATAATATATTAAGATTTTAACTTTGATTAGAAAATACATTAGAAATTACCTCAAATGGATATATAATATCAAATTGCATTAAGTCTTTGCTTTCCTAATTACTTTATAACCATCAATTTTAGAAAATAAAGCTTATTTATTAATAGTTGAATAACTTTTTTATTATTATAAATCCTAACGATACAAATTACCACACTGGATCAAATCAAATGATCCACCTAGCCTAGTATTGTAACTTACCCTAATTACTATCACAGCATTTGACCTATGATACCTACTCAATTGATATTAATTGAAGTGGTAAAATCTTACATGGGGCACTAGTCAAAAACATTGTCTTTTATAAGCTATATCAAGATTCTTTGGGTTGCAAGTAAACTGAACAGACTAAAATATGACTGAGATAGGCAGTGATTTATTAGACCACATAATCTAAGTCAAGTAGAACTGGGTTTAATGAAATCATCAGGTCACTGACTCCTTTCATTTTTTGGTTCTGACTTCTTCCGTGACGTATCATTCTCAAACTTAATGTGGCAGAAAGATGGATAATAACACCTCTAGGCCTATAATATACTAGGTTCAAATCCAGAGAAGGAAGGAAGGAAGGAAGGAAGAAAGGGAGAAGAGAAGAAGGAAAAGAAAACATGTCTTTTTTCCAATAGTCAAATCAAAACCATTAGCACTAAATCTAATTTATTTTCTACTCTCAGCCATGAAGGAACAGCCCTCCTGCCATAAACTACATAATTGGACAAAACATATGAAATAATTATAAGAGTTCTATTAGGGGGCAGTGCAGGATTATAATTCCTTAGAGAAGGGAAATCATTAGGGGGAGCCCCACAATTGCCCTGGCTTTTTGCATGGTGACACTTTCTGGCCCATGGAATAGAGAATAAGGAAAGCCAACAGAGAACATTAGTATCCAGGAGGTGAGAAGACATAGAGATCAGAGTTTGAGGTTACTGAGGTGGCTGGGTTTTGTGGTACAGTGTACTTCAGAGAAAGGAGCTCTGGAGAAAAGGAACTCCAGAAATCTGCAAAGGCTGCCCTTACAACTTTGGCTAACTACTAAGCCTTGCATGCTCAGGGTAAAATTCCACAAGACCAACCAAAGAATCATTACTGGTGAAAGAAATGCCACCGGATAATGAACAACTTCTAGGACATCATGAGCTGAATAAATAACGAATTCACACGTGCTTGGAAACATTTAGTTCCAAAGGCCAAAGGGAGAGACCTTCTTACGCACAGTGGACCTCCAGTAGAGATCCTAGAAATGTCACATCCTAGAAGCAGCAGGGTAATTTAGTCCAAAGAGAAAGGCTAGTCTGGATGAACTATAATAAAAAAAAAAAAAAAAGAAGTTTCAAAAGGATCAGGCTAATCTGCAAGTAAGTTTACTATATGCTGTAATAACACTCAACACTTCATTAAGAAAGACAATCCAGACATATGATAATATAGAATCTATAGTAACCAACATCAAATCAAAAGTTACTAGATATAAAAAGGACAGGAAAATATGACAACCAGGTGGAAAAATCAATCAATAAAAACCAACTGTAAATGTCAGAGATGACAAAATTAGAACATAAGGGTTTTAAAATAATTGTTATAAATATATGCAAGGATTTAAAGTTAAATACTAACAGAGAGAAAATCACAAATAGCAATAGAGAAACATAAACTGTAACAAGGAATAGAATGGAAATTCTAAAACTTCACACTAAAATATCTGTAATGAAAATGTCATTGGATCAGCTTAACATCAAGTTTGATCGCAGAATAAAAAGTGGGTACATTTAAGTAAAAGAAAAAAGAAACTATCCAAACTTAGGAGGAGAAAACAGAGAGGCTGAAAGAAATTAGCAATGAAACCCAGGTTAAAACCCAATGTAATTGAAGTACTAGAGGAGAGGAGAAAGAGAGTTAAGGAATAAAACATATTTTAAAAAATAATGCTTGAAAATGTTTTAGATATGATAAAAACTATAAACCCAAAAATCTTAATGAATGCAACTGGGATAATCACAAAGAATAATATACCAAAGAAATTTTTGAAAATCAATAAAAAGGAAGAAAAAACTTTTTTTAATATTCAATAGCTTGTTTTATTTTTTAGATTCCACACATAAGTGATATGATATAGTATTTGTCTAAAAATTAAAACAAACTAGTGAACATAACAAAAAAAAATACACTCACAGATACAGACAACAAACTAGTGGTTATCAGTGGGGGGAGGGAAGGGGGAGGGGTAATATGGGGGAGTGGGAGGTACAAACTACTATGTATAAAATAAATAAGCTATAAGCATATATTGTACAACACAGGGAATATGGCCAATATTTTATAATAACTATAAATGGAGTATAACCTTTAAAGACTGTGAATCACTATGTTGTACAGCTGAAACTTATATAATATTGTACATTTACTATACATCAATTAAAAAACAAAATGGGGCTTCCCTGGTGGCGCAGTGGTTGAGAGTCTGCCTGTCGATGCAGGGGACACGGGTTCGTGCCCCAGTCCGGGAAGATCCCACTTGCCACAAAGCGGCTGGGCCTGTGAGCCATGGCCGCTGAGCCTGCGCGTCCGGAGCCTGTGCTCCGCAACGGGAGAGGTCACAACAGTGAGAGGCCCGCGTAATGCAAAAAAAAAAAAAAAAAAAAAAAAAAAGAAATCCAAAAAAAAATTCATAAAAGCAGACAGGGAATAAAAGACACATATCTTACAGGGGAACAACAGTAAGAAAACCAAAGACTTTTCCTCAGAGACAATGCAAGCTAGATGATAACAGAATGGCAACGTTACAGTGCTGAAAAAAAAAAAAATTATTCTATCTAAATTTGACAAAAAAATAAACACTTCAAATAAGAATAATTATCTAAACAAAAACCAAAACCATGGGTCACTGGCAGATAAACACAGTAAGAAATGCTAAAAGTAGGGATTTAGACAGAAGAGAAATAATTCCAGACAGAAGTCTGAGAAAACACAAAGAAATGAAAAGCACAAATAGACGGCTAAGTTGAAAGATAAATATTTTTCCCTGTAGTTTCTTAAGTTCTTTCAAAGCTAATTGGCTGTTGAGAACAAAAATAACACTACTCTATGAGGTTTAAAACAAAACAAGAAGGAAAATGTATAATGTGATAGGACAAAAGATGGGAGGGGAGACATGGGAGAATATTATTAAGAAGGCAAAAACATGGACACTTCATAAAAGAATATATATATATATAATTGGTCACAAGAAATAGTGTTGAATATCATTAGTCATCAGGGATATGCAAATTAAAACCATGAGATTTTATTACACTCTCACTAGAATAGCTAGAATTAAAAAGAGTTTCACCACACCAAATGTTGGTGAGAATTGGGAGCATAAAATAACACAAACTCTTTGGAAATTTGTATGGCATCTTCTTGTAAAGTAAATCATACACTTATCCTAGCAATTCCATTATGTGGCTTCCCAAGATAAAGGAAAACATATGTTCACAAAAATATTGTAAAGAATGCTCATACTAGTAGTTTATTTATAAAGGCACCAAACAAGAAACAACTCAAATGTCCCTCAACAGAAGAAATAAAACATTTGTGATATATATTCAGCAAAAAAAGAAATAAATTGGTGAAACATGAAACACCATAGATGAAACTCAAAAATGTTATGCTGAGTAAAACAAAACAGAGAGCAAATACAATATGGTTTCATTTATCTGATGACCTAGAAATAGATTAACTATTATGTGATGATCTAGATGACCTAGAAACTTGTCAGAACTATTTAGAAAAGACAAAAATATTAACCTACTGATGAAATGAGCAAACTGGTTGCCTCTTTTGGGGGCTTGGAATGGATTGACGAGAAAACACAAAAGGCATTTTTCTGGTTGATAAAAAATTCTATATTTTGATAAGGGTATGAATTAAATGGTATATGTAACCTCCCCCTCCACTCTCTCCTCCTCCTTCTCATTCTTTTTTTCTCCTTCTTCTATAATAAGGAAGAACAAATTTGACTCCATATTGGATCTATTTCTTTTACTTTAATATTTGTATTCTGCTGCTTTTGCTACAAGTTAATCACTAAAGGTATGTTGCCTATAGCTTAAAGCATACAAAATGGCCCATTTCTAGGAACCTTGCCTCCCATGCCTGAGCATTCAGCTAAAATACCTTTGTTTAGCTCACAGGAAACATCCTGACCAGGCCCACCTGTGAATGGCTGCAGGAAAAAGAAATTAACACATATCCTCTGGAGTCTGGCCAGAACTAGGAATATTTGTGACAACTTCTCTCCTTTTTTACTTTACCTCCTCAGTTCCCCCACCTTGTTCCATAAAAAAAAACTAGCATCCAAACCCTGGGCAAATGTTTCTTTGGGACACTAGTCCACCTTCTTCTTGGTCTGCTGGCTTTCCGAGTAAAGTCACTATTCCTCACCCCATCAACGCTCAATTTATTAGCCTATAATGTAGCGAGCAGTGTGAGCTTGGACTGGGTAACATTTCTTCTTCTTTCTCTCTCTCACTCTTGCTCTCTTCCTTTCTTACAGTGAAGTAGAATAAGATGTTAATTATTGTTCCTGCTAATGTTTGACTTACTATTATGAGTAATATGCTCATTGTATCTACCTTTTCCTCAAGATAATTTTAAAAGAATATAATACTTTAGGGCATAACTTTTAATTCATAGTAATCAAATTATTCATGTGTCTATTCCATGACTTATTTAACTCTTATAGTTCTGAATTGCTCTCCATCTATCATCTTTGTTTACCTAAGAAGAGCATTAGTTTCTAGAAAATTGGGAAATCTTTTTAACATTTTGCCTTTAATGCAATGAAGTATAAGGAGCATGAAATTTCCAATCATAAATGCTTACAAATATTGATTATAAACAATAAGTAATCATTTTACTTCTATATGGTACTACGGAAAGAACAATGTTATGCCTCTGTCAACTGTGCACTACTGGATAGGTCACTTCTGGTCCTTTGCTCCTTCGTTTTGTAAAATAAATATGTTTAAAATATTTTTATGGCTCCAAACTTGTTATGAATGTTGTTCATTATAGACTTATTTATATCTAAAGAATAGAGCAATACAGAATTAGAAGTTATTTTATCAGCAGGTATATCATGCCCGACTTATCTTACTTGCTCTCAAAGCTCCTACTGGAGAGCTTACATTTTATGCTGTTGCTTTTGAAATTATGGATTTTCCCTGCTAAACTATAAGCCCTATGAGAACAGGAACTGCATTCATCTTATTAATCACTGTATCCCTGACATTTCATACATTTTCTGGTTCACATATGTAGGTAAGAATAATACTTATTGCTATTACTAGTTTTTAAATTATGCCCTAATTTCTCAAAACTGTATGCGAGGCATTTTGCTAAGTGCTTTTAGGACTGCCATGTTTCACAGTTCCAGGAAACACTTATTTACATTTTATTCTATGTATTCTATCGTCTACCTAAATAAAATATTCATGGTGACCCTTGGAGTCGTTCAACACATTGGCCTTGATGAACGTTGTATAGAGCTTCTCATTTAATCCTTAATATAAATTTATGTGTTTGATAGTAGTATTGCCTTTCACTGGAGAAGAAACTGAGGTGCAAACAGGTTAAGTAAGTGTCCATGATAATTCAATAAAAAGTAGAACCAAAATGTGAACCCTGGTAGTCCTTCCCTCACATATTGTTATGAGTAAACAGATGCCTTTCACTTTTACCATCCTTAGGCATACATTATCCTTACCTACATTTAACCAATCTCATGCTTGTTTCATTTGCCCCTCAACTCTCCATGTGTGTCTAGTTTCTAACTTCAGGCAGAAGAAAACACATAAAAAATAACAATGTTACTTAATTACCTCAGGAATAGGTTTCTTAGCCAAGGGCTGAAGGGCAACTTTACAGGTTTTTCAGAATTAATACCAATTTTATTTTCTACTTTTGAACGAGTTAGTTTCTCCCAACAGAACAATGACATGCCTGGCAGGGCTGCACCTCTTCAAGACTGTGCTTTTTCCTTTTAGCATAGAGAAGGGGAGGATCAGGAATCTTATAGCAGTCCATTCTTGGAAACTTCCTTTCCACATTTTATACACTGAAGAAATTCCGATAGCCATCAAATTTCCAGATATTTCTCCAAACAAATTTTCTATTAAAAATATGCCAAGCTGGGCAATTTATTGACAGGGGAAATAGGGAAAAGAAAAATACACAATCTTCTTGTCAAAAAAGGACACATCAAGACAACAGAGCAATTCTTTCCT
Organism: Physeter macrocephalus; assembly: GCF_002837175.3. Taxonomy (NCBI): domain Eukaryota; kingdom Metazoa; phylum Chordata; class Mammalia; order Artiodactyla; family Physeteridae; genus Physeter; species Physeter macrocephalus. Next base: position 53,645,185 of record NC_041215.1, read on the forward strand.
TTACAAACATATTAAAAAAGTGAATTATAATAATGATATACATTTCTACAGAAAGCATATTAGCACTCTAAAGAAATAGTTGGATTCTTCCTTTGCACTCCATGTCTCATCCTATGCAGTGTCAAGAACAGAACAGGGCAGCGTGAGGGAGCATAAAAAGACCCAGGGGAGTAGACACACGACTCACTTTTCCCATAAAATAGACTACTTTGTGGTAAGTGTTTTATTACAAATATTAGAGACACCAGCTTGGATTGCAGCTGGACCAAGAGGTTTTTGTTTTTTGTGTTTCTTTTTTTTTTTTTTTGCCTCAGGCTTAAATTGAAACCGGGAGGGAAACAGCTTCCACCCATTCCACTCCTCTGGTCTACATAAACTAAGAAGGGAAGAAAGAAGAAACATATTTGGAAGGATTACTTTAAAAACATCAAAAAGTTATCACGAATGGAACAAGAAGTTCTAAAAAGGAGAATATTTTTTCTCATAGAAGCATCAGGTGGAATCTAGTTAAGGAGAAATTAAGTCTACAATCTTTTAAAGAGTAAAGTGTTCATTCATTCATTCAACCATTCAGTCAATATTTACTTAGCATCTGTACAAGGTAATGTGGATAGTATGGAAGTGGATGCCATGCTGTCTCTACTCAAATAACTCATTTTCTAGTGGAAATTTTTTTTTAATTAATTAATTAATTTATTATTTTTGGCTGCGTTGGGTCTTCGTTTCTGTGCGAGGGCTTTCTCCAGTTGCGGCGAGCGGGGGCCACTCTTCATCACAGTGCACGGGCCTCTCACCGTCGCGGCCTCCCATTGCGGAGCACAGGCTCCAGACACGCAGGCTCAGTAGTTGTGGCTCACGGGCCCAGTTACTCCGTGGCGTGTGGGATCCTCCCAGACCAGGGCTCGAACCCATGTCCCCTGCATTAGCAGGCGGATTCTCAACCACTGCGCCACCAGGGAAGCCCTCTAGTGGAAATTTTTATGGACGAAGATTTTGAAAATGACATAGCTATGACTATCTCATGTTCACAAATTCATTAATTTATATTTTGGTTTAATGCCCAAGAATAGTTGTTGTAATGGAGTACAAAATGCCATTCTAACCTCTCAAAATATTATAATTACACATTATAATATTATAAATTTTGGGAAAATTATAAAATATTGACTTGTCCTGTGGTTATTGGTATAAGTAATATCTGATAGTATAAAAAGCTCTAAGATGTAAAGAAGAGAAGCCCTAGATCCACCTAGGATAATTAAAGAAGACTTCCTAAAACATTGTGAAAGGAAACTTGAATAGGCTCAGAATTTGAAATCATGTAAGGAAGGGCATGGAGAAGATCCATGTTAGGACTCATTTCAGGCATAGAGTCACCCAGTAGAATCAAAGGGATTTGAAGAATAACAAGTTGTCATAATTACCTCAAGAACATACTGTGTGTGTCTCATTGACTAGAAAATATATTCTCTGAGCCCAGGTACAATTTCTGTCTTATTTCCTACTTAATTTCCAATAGCAGCACAATGCCTGGCATGGAATGCCAGGCTCAATAACAGTTTGATGAATTATAATGAAGGTGATAATGAATAAGGACAAGCAAAATTTAATAATCTGAATTATAGGGAAGGGGAAAATTATGGTGAGCTATAAAAGCAAGATGTAGAATTTCAGACTTCATGTATTAATAGCAATAAAATAGAAGAATGTCATGATATAATCAAAGTGAACCTTTTGGAATATTAGTCTGAAGTGATGTATAACTTACAACAAGAGGGATGAGATTCTATAAGTAGATAAAGGAATATTGCCAACTACCATACTTTATCATTGTTACACAATGTTCTAGACTTTAAAGTCTAGAATTAATGAAAAATTAAAACCACACATTGAAGGTCTCCATTTATTTTTGTAATATCATAATTGGCCCAGGAAGTCCTTATATATTGGAAATTTTGTGAATGGCTGCAAACGTCCATTTCCTATGGAGAGAGTGTATATGTTTTGACAGATTTTCAAGGAAATTGTTACCCCAAACAATTTAGGAACATCTGTGTAAATTAAACAAAACTTTAAAACAAAAGAGGATATGCCAGTGTGTAGAATGCCAGCTAGAATATTACTTCCACAATCAAACTTGCTTTTCCCTACCATAGACAGAATTATTTTCCTATATATTTAGATAGGTATTTGTTCATAACTTTATTATAAAAGTTATTACAATTTATTTTTAGTTGGTTCATGGAGTTGCTATTTGCTAGCTTTTCCCATTATACTGAACTCTTGAAGAAAAGGAAGTTTGAGTTATTTATTATCTAAACCCAGTACCTAACACAGAGCTGGCCCTCAAATCTGTCTTTTTATTTAAGGTACTTCATTTAAACAGCCAATATTTTTAAATGAGCAATTTTATGACCTATTAAGAGTCACAATACCTTGCTTCCATATGGATGCCATTCAGAATCTGTAGGGCATTTCCACTAAAGGAAACAAATTTTATCAACACTGTGGCCCATAAAGAGCACTGTTATCTGCCATGTATTATAGGAAAGAAAGACCTTTCATCAAATCTCTTATATTGTGATTTATCCAAAACTAACTAGGGTGGAATTGCTTCAGGGAAGACTTCATTCCATTTATAGTCTATGTTCTCAAAACTCTTTTTGTTTTAGTCGTTATTCCGCATCATCAGGATACTATCCTAGTAATTCTTGGATCCTAATTTTAGGTCTTGTTTGATACGCTCCTCTCTACTCAACCCTCTTGGTTTTGTTTTTTTTTTGTTTGTTTGTTTTTTGCGGTCCGCGGGCCTCTCACTGCTGTGGCTTCTCCCGTTGCGGAGCACAGGCTCCGGACGCGCAGGCTCAGCAGCCATGGCTCA
>NC_041215.1:53648103-53650698 GCF_002837175.3 Physeter macrocephalus
CGGGCCCAGCCGCTCCGCGGCATGTGGGATCTTCCCGGACCGGGGCACGAACCCGCGTCCCCTGCATCGGCAGGCGGACTCTCAACCACTGCGCCACCAGGGAAGCCCAACCCTTCTGGTTTTATCCTAAGCTTCTTTGCATTCTAGGTAAGATTGCCTATTTCCTTGGCTTCAGTTATTATCAAAAAGCTGACAGTTCTCCTAAACTTAACCTTTTTCTTCAGTGCCAAGTTTCCACTGCTGCTTGATTGATCACTTTCTCCCAGAACTGCTCCTCTTCCAGTGTCCCTTGGCTCAATATTTCCTCCATGACACAGTATCTTATTGCAGCCAGACATGGGATTCACTCTTGAATTCTCTATCACCCACACCTCCCCCATTCAACAGGTCAAAATTCAATGTTGATGTTCCTCACAATGAGTTTGCTGCTTTTGTTTTACCACTAGCACCACCTTAATCTTTTCCTTCAAGCTCTCCTTGCTCAGTGAACGTTATCACCAACTTTAGCCAAAACATTAGGAAACATCCTTAAACTTTTCTTTCTCTCTTACATAACTAATTCTTATCAAATCCTATCAACTTTAGCTTTAGAATTTATTCTGAATTTGTTCAGTGATTTTCGTATCTGCTAATACCACCCTTAACTGGAACACCACCATTTCTCCTCCCCTGCCCACACAATCCATTCTGTGCACAATAGTCAAAATCTTCATAAACAATTGAAAACAGCTACCTGTAGAAAGAGTAAAAAGGAAAACATTTCAAGCAGAAGAGACAGCATTTGTTAGGATCTAAACTGGCAAAAATGTCAATGTGTTTTCAGAACAGAAGAAGGGAAAATGTTGATGTGCACTGAGAAGTGGGGAAAATGACTCAACACGAAGTGAGCAATGAAATGAGGAGCCAGTTTGTACAGAGCATTGTAGTATCATAATCTTATTTATTACCTTAAGACATCATTCTTGTTACCAAGAAGAAAATGGATTATGAATGAGGAAAGGGCAAGAAATTAAGTGGAATTAGTTAGCAGGTAAGAGATGATGATATCAAAGAAAAGGTTATGGATGTTGAAATAAGGAAAAATGCCTGGAATTTAAATATACTTTGGAGAATAAACAGAGTTGTGTGGTGGATTGAATATGAGGTGGTAGGGAACAACAGAGAATGACTACTATAGTTCTGGCTTGAGCAACTGGGAGAATATTGGTTCCATTTATGGAAGTAGAGAAAGATTTCAGAGTGCGAACATTAAAAACCAAACTTCCAGGGCCAAACTCATTGAAGTCGAGATACTATGAGACATTCAGTTGAAATGTCAGAAAAGTGAAGAGTGAATAACTTTCCCTCTGATTTCCACAGCATCCTGGTACCATCCTATTATCAGGTAAACAGAAGAACTAAGATGTGTTCTGGTTAGGTTCTGAGCATATGCAGAGGTGACATGCAGAACTTGGGGGTAATTATCAAGATGATATATAGTAATTATTAACAACCAAAATTTGAAACTCAAATTGCATTTCTTAGGGAAAAAAACCTTACAATTAAACAAAGGAAATTAATGCGTGGTGAATGGTTTTAAGGTAACAATCTAGCAAGTGAAACTGACACAGTCAACTATAAGGCAAAACAAAATGATCATTCTAAAAATAATAATAATAATGCTTCAGTTAGATAACATGTAAGGCCAATAATGTATCCAGTGTATTTCCTGATCTACCCCAGATATGGTCATAGCTCCTATTAGAACATGACAATGCTGATAATAACAAGAGGTTTCCACCAAGGTTTAGGATTCTGAGGCCTATATAAGAACAAATGAGTTATTTATCTTAAGTAACTGAAAATAATGTAAGCAATTTTGAAGGAGGGGTGAAGTATTACACTTGAGGGAACTTGGAGATCAGAATCAGTTAAATAATAACACATATCACACTTAGGAGAGGAGATGAAATCACAAACAGAAAAAATAAAATTAGAATCCAGAAAGAAGAAGAAATCATAGTGAATACTCTGTACAGATCACATAAACAGTAGGACACTGGCTATTATAGCTTTGACACACACCTGCCTTCCTCCCCAGCAGTCATGGCCATTTGTGAGGCTACAGGAAGCTAGAAAAAATAAAGCCTGTTCATAGTAATTTGGGAACATCCATTAACTGAATAATACCCACACCCTTCCTCAAGCTCGTTTCAAAAGGATGTATTTTGGGACTTCCCTGGTAGTCCAGTGGTTAAGACTCCACGCTTCCATTGCAAGGGGCACGGGTTCAATACCTGGTCGGCAACTAAGATCCCACATGCCAGGCGGTGTGGCCTAAATAAATAAATAAATAAATACTATTTTTTTAAAAAACAAAACCAAAGGGATGTATTTTGATCTGGGTTTATGTAGCACACAGGACTATGGTTTGTGGAGTTAAAAGATTCTTTAAAATTACATATAAGAGGGCTTTCCTGGTGGCGCAGTGGTTGAGAGTCCACCTGCCAATGCAGGGGACACGGGTTCGTGCCCCGGTGCGGGAAGATCCCACATGCCGCGGAGCGGCTGGGCCCGTGAGCCATGGCCGCTGAGCCTGCGCGTCCGGAGCCTGTG
>NC_041215.1:53650733-53656448 GCF_002837175.3 Physeter macrocephalus
GTGGCCGGTGAACCTGTGCGCCCGGAGCCTGTGCTCTGCAACGGGAGAGACCACAACAGTGAGAGGCCCGCGTACCGCAAAAAAAAAAAAAAAATTACATGTAAGAGAGAAACAAAGGTTCTAATCTGGTAAAGCTGCAGGATGATGCCCTAAAATAATGAGATTAGTGTCAACTGGGAATCTTTTAAAAAACATGGGTACTTGAGTTCCACCCGTACGGAATCTGAGTAAATCACCCTGAGACTTACCACTAGGGCTAAAAACTCCTTAAATGGATTAATGAAATAAAAGAAGAGTTTATGCAGATTTCTGGGCATTTAAGACATTTTGTCCTAATATAATTCAAACACCTTATAAAAAATGGTTGCATAAGAAAGAATTTTGAAGTGTTCTTTCTTGCCTGCACTGTGTACTATCTTCAATTTTAGAATTAAATGTCTATAATCTTAACACATGTTAACCCTGGAGGTTTGTTTTAATGTGCCAACTGCATGATCTGGAGTATACTAGTCAGGTTAAGTGGGACCATAAATGAGTAAACAGATTCTAAAACCCAGATTTGGCTTGTGAACAAGGGATGAAGGAAAGAAAATTCTTTTCTTCTTCGTACTCTTCTTCCCAATGCTACATAGACAAGAAGTTGGAAATATTATAACTTGACCAAGAGGAACAGAAAAACCTAAGCAGAGGTGCAAAAACACAAATAAAAATTGCTTTTATATTGAAGATACTGTTAAAAGACTGTGTAAAAAAGGAGGGCTTCCTAAATCAACGTAAAAATTCAAATTATCAGATGGGTGGTTGACTTCTCAAAATGGATTACTGAAAAATAAATTTTAAGATTGAATCTACAATAAAGTAATATAGAATTAGCAGAATCTTCAGAGAGACTGATTATTTTACAAAGAGTAATGCACTATTGAGAGAGAAACGCCATTTCACTTCGTCAATCCAGAGCTGCAGGGAAGTTTCTTCTTTTAAAGAAAGAGAGGAATAAGCACCCATTGCTTTATGTATCTGCAGGTCACAAGGGCATGATCATGACCACAGATGTGCTGAAAGTTAAAAAAAATAGTTGACAGATGACTTTTTTTTCAACAGTCACATACACACAGAAATGATTAAACAGAGTGTTACTAGACATATCCTCTCTATGGACAAAAGCTCTATCCTTATATTCAAAAAAGAGATTGGGAAAATCTGAATAATTCTGTCAAAACAACATATTTATATAAAACACAGGCTATATTACATAAAAGAGACCATTGGATCAACAGATAAAGTACCTAAGTTCTTGTTCTTAATTAAGCCACCAATTATACATAAAAGACATTCAAACCCTGTGGCCTGGGGCACAATTTTCTCAACTAAAAAATAAACACTTCAGACCAAACGACTTTAAAAATCTCATCCAACTGTAAAAGACAACAGGAGATTGTGAAAGGGAGGCATCAGGGCCTTGTTGGTGAGGACACTAAGCCTATAGTCTTATCTACCACTGTTAACAATTTATCCCACTTTGAGCAAAACACACAAGCATACATGCATTCATTCATTCTTTCCACAGGTATGTGCAGTTGCGCAGTCACCTGCTATGCCCTAGCAGTGTGTACACTGCAGTAGGGGAGAGAGATTAACCAACAATTAAACAAGGTAATTACCAATTTGGACAAATTTTTAAAAGGCAGTGAGTGAATGGAAGGGAGCACTTTGTGGGAAGCCTCTCTGAGGAGGTGAGATCGGAGGGAGAAGGAAAAGCCAGTCCACGGGCAAGCTAGGGGAAGAGCTTTCCAAGCAGGGAGGACGGCAAGGGCTAAGATTCAGAGGGGGAAGGCTTGCCACATGCTGAACAAGGAAACCCTAACCTGGGCCTCAGTTTTTCTATGGAGTAAAATAGAAGAGGTAAGCTAGGTCAATGGCTTTTACCTAGGGAGAGTTCAGATAATACAGACTCCAAGGTCTCACCCCAAGGTATTGAATCAGAATTTTGGAAGGGAGGGCCAAAAGAGCTGTATGATTTGAAATCTCAAATTATCCTAACGTAGTAGACTTACAAACTAAATGGCCTTAAATGTCCTTTCTTTATCTCCAGTATTTTACAGCCCTATAAATAATTATTTAATTCTCTATTTAAGCAAGCACACATAGATTGCATCCATGTTATAATATATATATATATTTAATATGACAAGGCACTAAAAAGAAAGAGAACCCAATGCTACAGAAAGCACAGAATATGATTTATAAATTGTCTGGATCAATGTTTCATTGCAGGGGGAAAAAATCAAAGGAATCTAGGTATCTAATTGCCTACCACCCCAACTAGAAGGTAATCTTTACAAGGGTATCCACAATTCACTTCTAGAAGAGTGCCTGGCACATGGCACTTCCTCTGTATGTGGCTGTTGAATAAAACATCACAATGCTGAACACAAATCATAGAAGAGTTAATCGATTTGCCCAGATGCGTACAGTGTCAAGGGAGGGGGGATAGGGAGGTGGCACAAAGACACTCAAATCATCCAACTCCTTGTTCCTTTCCCTGTTTTGCAAACTGAATCCCAAAATTCAAAGAAAGTCAAGCTTATTTACTGGCATTAATGGCATGTTCATCAGCCCCTCACTCATTAGTTTAACAGAAATGGTCAATACACCATAGATCATCCAAGATTCAAAATGTACAAATAAAGCCTTAGAGAAAGGCTCTGGAACCAATATATTTATTTGAAGAGTTGATATTATACCTGGGATTTTGCAGGATTCTGAGTGAGGTGGTGGGGAAGAGGGGAGGCCAAGAAGCATGCAGCAAAATCCTTGACTTCAGTAAACTGAAGCTAGTGAGTAAAAGCCATACTTTAGATGAAAAGACAGAATTTATACTCTGAAATTACATTGAGAAGAACATAATTAACAGCTAATGTGTGTGGTATAGCAAATACCACAATTTCCCTGTTTAGGAGAATGTGATTTAACAAATCATTGAAGATATAGAATATGAGGCTGTGATTCATTATTTTAGGCAAGCAGTAAAGTTCTAGGTTAGTTTGAGCCTGAAGAGAAATAAAACAGGGCTGGCCATAATGCTTTATGTTTGACCATTTGGAGTAGATAGCAGACATCTGGCTCATGCCAAAATGTCCTTGACATTTGGTCCTGCCAAAAACCACCTGGAATGGACCAAATATGCTCATGGATGTTTTTGACAGGACCAAATTTCAAGGACCTCTTGGCGTGGACCAAATATCTTATGGATGTTTTGGGGAGGACCAAATGTCTTACGAGGACATAAATATAATATAGCTAACTTCTTCATGTTCTACCTATCTTCAAATCATACACTTCTCTTAAGTGTTCAGCTGTGTATTCTTCATTCATTTTCCCCCTCTTTTTCAAGACTAAAGTGTAACCTTTATTAAAAAAGAAAGTTTCTGGGGCTTCCCTGGTGGCGCAGTGGTTGCGCGTCCGCCTGCCGATTCAGGGGAACCGGGTTCGCGCCCCGGTCTGGGAGGATCCCACATGCCGCGGAGCGGCTGGGCCCGTGAGCCATGGCCGCTGAGCCTGCGCGTCCGGGGCCTGTGCTCCGCAACGGGAGAGGCCACAGCAGAGGGAGGCCCGCATACCACAAAAAAAAATAATAAAATAAAAATAAAAGAAAGTTTCTAATGTGTCATGTGATCAACAGATAGAAGTACCTTCATTTTTTAAATTAGTCTAAGGCTATTTTCCTTTTACTGTTGTATAAACAGGGAATTGAAGGGTAAAATAGTTAAAACGTAATGCTATAGTGCTAATGTGGCTTTTAAATCACGTCAGCTACAATCACTGCATTATAATTAACAATTTATTGAACCAGCAATAAAATGAACATCACATTACTTCTTAAAGCAGCAGAATAAAATGGCTAATAAATAGCATAAGCCAGACAAATTGCAGAGTAATAGAAATTTTCCTAAGATTTATGGTGTGCAGAAAGATGGATGTGCTATTAGTAGGAGCTCCAATACTTGACAAAATTCTTTTACAAAGACATTGTTGCCATGCATGTCAGAGTTCACAAGTCTAAGTGGTTTATCCAAATTTTAGCTCTCTGCTCTTACAGTGGAAAATAGTCATTACAAGGTTTTGAAACTGCAAGCAATGTGTACATTTGCCAACATTCAAACTGCTACTGCCAAAAAGATACTAAAATATTTTATAAACTGTCAAATAACAAGTCTGCTAGCTTAATCTGAGTCTATTTTATACTATACAGACTGTAAAAACTATTACATTAATTCGCTTCCTGCAAAACTTTCAAAGAGCTTAGAACAGACCAGTACAGGCTAAACAAAGTAACTGATTTTTACCTTTTGAACCCTCTGACTATGTGATACTTCTGTTGAGGAAGCAGCATTGTTTTCCAGAAATGCAATCACACCTCCCTTAACAATCAGCCCTAATAAAGGAATCTATGAAATAAAGTGAGATCACAGAAGCAGTCAAATTAGAGTCATGCTCCATGTCTCACCATTACAAAGGAGAGATATTGATGGGAAATAAGATATTTTCAGTGTTTCTGCTGATAATATGAATTGTGATGCTTTGTTTCTGACATGGAGTACTAAGTTCATAATTTAGATTAAAAATTAAATCTTTTATTTTGTGACAGTATGCAATAACAATTAGCAATACCTTTGAATGAATTTTTTTAAGTTTTAATTTTAAAATTAGTAGTAGTAGTAATAGTAGCAGTTATTGGCAGTAGTAAGCAGATTCAACTTCCTTCTAAAATGGGGAGAGAGTTGGCTCCTCAGATTTTTGTCACTAATTAGTTTATTCAATAATGAGGATCATTTTTTCATATATAAAGTGAAATATATTTATCAAATATCCCAGATCAAAATCTAAATATTTAAAGTGAAATGTATAGTAATATTTGTACTAACTACGTGCTAAATATGACTGCTGTAGTTAAAAATTGCATAACACTTTCTAATAATGTGTTCTTAATATGTAACTGTAGTAGTTAATAAGATAAGAGGGTTGTTACCATCACAGAGGAAAATATAATACAAGGCTAAAATTAAACAGAAAAAAATCATTCCTACATTCGGAAAGATGCAATGAACTGTTAATGTGATATCCCAAAGCTCCCATCCATTTCCTATTTTTTCCAGTTAGATTCTGGGAACAAAGGCTTACTGTTTGCCCTGTAACCTTTCTTGGTCCCTAGAACTATGGCATATATGAGGTGCTCACAAGATACTTCACTGAATGAATATTTCTTTTGTGAGACAATCCTCCTTGGGCTTCTCATACTTGTCTTGTCCTATGAGCAGAGGCACTGAGTATCTTTCCTTCAGACTATTAGTACAGAGAGTGGCTCCCTTAGGAGTGATGGGTTGGCATGCTTACTATTCAACATAAAAGATAAAGTTCCCTAAGCTCAAGGTTCCTCTCCTGTATTACAACTGACTGTGCACCATACATCTGAGCCTCTTTACCTTTTCCAGTGGAAATGTGGAATTAGGGAACATGTACAAGAAAATCCTGATGGTCTTGCTACTGCTATTACTTTGAGTAGTAAACTGTCTCTTTTTTTTTTCTTAACATTTTTATTGCAGTATAATTGCTTCACAATGGTGTGTTAGTTTCTGCTTTAGAACAAAGTGAATCAGCTATACATATACATATATCCCCATATCTCCTCCCTCTTGCGTCTCCCTCCCACCCTCC
>NC_041215.1:53657049-53658582 GCF_002837175.3 Physeter macrocephalus
CAGGGGACTATGTTCAAAAGCAAACTTGTGTGAAGATTAGTCAAGCTGAAGGGAATATTAAGGCAATCTGGTTAGGAGAGAACATCCATGAGAAGGCAGCTGGCTGGGATCATGTTTGTTTGGGAATCATATCTTTCTGGACTGCCTTGTATCAATAATGGTACCATACTGTCATCAATTTTATTATTTTATTCTAATGGCTGGGTAGATGCAATGTATTTTTGCATGGTCAGCTCCTTATCAATTACGTCTGTGACAGGTCACACGAAAGCAGATTCCGGGAAGCCAACTGGACAACAGATTTGTGTGCCAGAAGTTTACTGGCAAGTGTTCTTCTCAGGATCCAACTCTGTGGGGGGAATGAAGAAAGTAGGGTTGGGCAGAAGGAGAAGTACAAATGTGTTGCAATCTCAGTGAAAGTCTCAGTCAACCCTGTGGGGAGTTTTAGAGCTAAGAAGGCCAGTATGGTTGTCTTTTATTACGATGAGGTGCTCAGGTCTCTGAATGCTTACTTGATGATTCATTACATGTAAACTCCCTCAATGGCCTCCTGGAAGGAAACATGACCTTGGTGAAGCAGTTCTCTTCAGCTGAAGGCAATAACTAAAGGGGGAAACTCAACTTCAAGGTGACTGTACAATTTAATATATCCCATTCAGATTCTCCTGATCACAATTATAAATTATGCTTCACAATATTTACATGTATCATCACCTGAAACTGTCATGTTTATTTGTATAATTGTTTGTGTCTCTCCCTCGAAGTAGAATATAAACTCCATGAAGACAGAGACCTTGTCTGTTTTATTTAACCTTGTGTTCACAACACGTATGTAGCATGTTTCATGGATTATAGGAAATAGTAATATCAATATTTGCTGAATAAATAAAAAAAATCCTCAACAAAATACTAGCAAACAGAATCCAACAGCACATTAAAAGGATCATAATCAAGTGGGGTTTATCCTAGGAATGTAAGGATTCTTCAATATACACAAATCAATCATGTGATATACCATATTAACCAATTGAAGGATAAAAACCATATGATAATCTCAATAGAGGCAGAAAAGCTTTCAATAAAATTCAACACCCACTTATGATAAAAACTCTCCAGAAAGCAGGCAGAGAGGGAACTTACCTCAACATAATAAAGGCCATATATGACAAACCCACAGGCAACATCGTTCTCAATGTTGAAAAACTGAAACCATTTCCACTAAGATCAGGAACCAGACAAGGTTGCCCACTCTCACCCCTATTATTCAACAGAGTTTTGGAAGTTTTAGCCACAGCAATCAGAGACGAAAAAGAAATAAAAGGAATCCAAATCAGAAAAGAAGTAAAAACCATCACTGTTTGCAGATGACATGATACTACACATAGAGAATCCTAAAGACACTACCAGAAAACTACTAGAGCTAATCAATCAATTTGGTAAAGTAGAAGGATACAAAATTAATGCACAGAAATCTCTTGCATTCCTATACACTAATGATGAAAAATTTGAAAGAGAAATTAAGGAAACACTCCC
>NC_041215.1:53658786-53659544 GCF_002837175.3 Physeter macrocephalus
AATAGCCAAAGCAATCTTGAGAATGAAAGATGGAGCTGGAGGAATCAGGCTCCCTGACTTCAGACTATACTACAAAGCTACAGTAATCAAGACAGTATGGTACTGGCACAAAAACAGAAATATAGATCAATGGAACAGGATAGAAAGCCCAGAGATAAACCCATGCACATATGGTCACCTTTATTTTGATAAAGGAGGCAAGAATATACAATGGAGAAAAGACAGCCTCTTCAATAAGTGATGCTGGGAAAATTGTATAGCTACATATAAAAGATTGAAAATAGAACACTCCCTAACACCATACACAAAGATAAACTCAAAATGGATTAAAGACCTAAATGTAAGGCCAGACACTATCAAACTCTTAGAGGAAAACATAGGCAGAACACTCTATGACATAAATCACAGCAAGATCCTTTTTGACCCACCTCCTAGAGAAATGGAAATAAAAACAAAAATAAACAAATGGGACCTAATGAAACTTAAAAGCTTTTGCACAGCAAAGGAAACCATAAACAAGACCAAAAGACAACCCTCAGAATGGGAGAAAATATTTGCAAATGAAGCAACTGACAATGGATTAATCTCCAAAGTATCAAGCAGCTCATACAGTTCAATATCAAAAAAGCAAACAACACAATCAAAAAGTGGGCAGAAGCCCTAAATAGACATTTCTCCAAAGAAGATATACAGATTGCCAACAAACACATGAAAGGATGCTCAACATCACTAATCATTAGAGAAATGCAAATCAAAAC
>NC_041215.1:53659764-53715836 GCF_002837175.3 Physeter macrocephalus
GGAATATTACTCAGCCATAAAATGAAACGAAACTGAGTTATTTGTAGTGAGGTGGATGGACCTAGAGTCTGTCATACAGAGTAAGGTAAGTCAGAAAGAGAAAAAAAAAATACCATATGCTAACACATATATATGGAATCTAAAAAAAAAATGGTTCTGTAGAATCTAGGGGCAGGACAGGAATAAAGACACAGACGTAGAGAATGGACTTGAGGACGTGGGGAGGGGGGACGGTAAGCTGGGACAAAGTGAGAGAGTGGCATGGACATAGATACACTACCAAATGTAAAATAGATAGCTAGTGGGAAGCAGCCACATAATCCAGGGAGACCAGCTCGGAGCTTTCTAACCACCTAGAGGGGTGGGATAGGGAGGGTGGGAGGGAGACGCAAGAGGGAGGGGATATGGGGATATATGTATATGTATAACTGATTCACTTGGTTATACAGCAGAAACTAAAACAACAATGTAAAGCAATTACATTCCAATAAATGTTTTAAAAAATAGCATAAAAAATAAATAGTAAAAAGAATAAAAAATAAAATAAAAGACCTATTTTAAAAGATAAAAGATCTATTTCCCTGTCTTCATGGATCCTCCTACTTCCAGCTTTCATTTTGCCCAAGCTGATCCTTTTATGTCTTTCTTCCCAGCTTCTAGGAGCTTTCTTGCCATTTGCAAAAAGTCTATATATAGGAAAGCATCTAACAGACTCATTCATAATAAGGTATGTCTGCTCACAATCTAATACATTTCCCAGCAAACACTGAATTTTAAGAGGGATAACCTGTTGCATGGATAAACACTGAAACTCCAATTATCTAATTTCGCATATAAGAAAATCAAGTTCGCCACGCTCTCTCTTTATTCCCCTGTCCTGACTTTATCAAATATTCTTATGTCAAGGCCTCCTGATTTCCCTATTTAGTGGTTCATTTATATCCCAGCTATCAGGCCAATCCAGGCTTTGGTGCTACTGTTTAAAGCAGACTCAAAGTCCATTCCTCATGCTTAATCCCCAATACAGCAAGGCTTATTTTTTTGTCCTCCTTCCTGTTAGGCTGACCCTACTGTGATGCCCCATTGCAGACCTTTGCTGTCCTATCTAGTGCTCTAAACTGATAATCGACAAATCATACTCATTTGCTTTTTTGGAATTCTGATGAAGAGCTATCTGTGCCTATGTGCTGAAGCCCAGTTCATAGGACTATTACCCACAGCATATTCATGTTCTCATAACTGATATATTCTTTTCAAAGAATACATATCTGCCTCATGTTAGTATTCTTTGATCTGAATCTGACCCTAAATTCCAGGGCCACATTTTCAAACTTGGGTTTTGTGTGCATACTAAAGAAAAATGCTGAATATCAGGCTCCTGGTGCTCTTAAATACCACACACCTGTACCACCAAATCATGTTTAGGAAACCTATTGTATCATCTTGAAGTATTTGGACCAACCAATTGTTAGAGTTGTAAAAATTCTGGAGTTTTATTAGTCACTGATTAAGGTGCTTGAATGATAGCTAAACTTCCATTACTCAGATGTGGATCCATTCAACTATCCAATTCCAGAAGTATACCTGGTACAAAGATGAAAGAAACATTACATGGTCTATGTCAATAACTCACATTTCTGTGCCCATGTAGATATCACTAATCAATAACAGGACACTAAACTGCTGGGTTTAGATAAGGTCTTAGAGTCCTTTTGTCCACATCTCTCCAGGCAGCCACTACAAATCAACTAAACTTGGCAGCTAAGACAAAACCTATCTGCCATTCTTAATCTAGTGGCATGCTTCACCTTTCTAATGACCTACCCTACTGTGAATAAATCATCATGACAGGCCAGTGGCTTTAACAGCTCCCTCCATGATACTCTGAGGATGGAGATATTTCTCCAAAAGCTGCACACCTACCCCTTTATGAATTCAAAAATTTGTCTAAGCTCTCTCTTCCACCATTCACTTTTAATCATCTAATTTACCCAGTGTCACAGTTTTCTAACCAATTAGGCTTTACCCAGATTGCCTTTTCTGCCAATTCCATCAGAAGGAGAAATCACCTAGAAAATCTACCGAGATACAAATTTGACGTTTCCTCAAGCCCACCTCTTGGATTTCTCCTTTAGCTTCTTACTCTATAGAACAGAAGCAAGTAGTAGTTTTCCACCAAGCCTGACACAGACTCTAGGGGAAAAACACTAACTCAGTTGCTAATGACTATGAGTAAGAGAGATCAGATGAATGCCAGAATAGGACAAAGGATATGGGCCAGACTGGTACTACATAGGTGCCACATTTACCTACTAACTACATAGGTGCCACATTTACCTACTAATGAGGCTGATATCGATGGCTCTCATTAAAAGTCTTAATTTACAAAGCAGCTTAGATCACTTGGGGGGTGTGTGTGTGTGTGTTGTGTGTGTGTGTGTGTGTGTGTGTTTGTATGTATATATGTATGTGCACTTATTTATATTACAAAAATAAGTATTCTAGAACTCCTTGTACTAAAATCACAGTTTGATTTATACATCATTATGGATTAAATATATATACACTACATGAAGTAAAATACCAATGACATGTCAAAAATAATTATGCATATTTGTGAACAAGTATCCCTCTTCTGCATCTGTGTAGCTGAAAAGAATGATGTGAAGCTATCATTTCCAAAAGGATTTATGAATGTTCAGTAGTTTCAGTCAAGAGTTTTAAATTTATATTTAAGCTAACAAGCTCCCCAGTGCTTTTTATTTAAAAACATTTCCTGCTGTATATTTGAGTTCTGTGATCCAGGTTGATCTGTCTCCTGAGACCCTCATAATACACTTCGTATGTGTGGTTCTACTGACCAGTTCGTCTCCCATTAATAGCTCCTTTCACAAGTCTAGTCCAACTAGCATCAATTTTTACTGGCTATATTTCAAAACCCAATAGATAATATATCTTTCCTCCATTGTATTAAATAATAAGTATGATTCATAAGTGATTCTCATGAACCTTCTAGACATATCTTTAGGGAAATTACAAGTCAGTCTAATATCCATTCCAAAGGTGACTAGTATGACTGGCTGGTAGACTTTCATTTTTGTCTTAGTTTAATAAATCATTTGCTAAGCATTCTGCCTGACAACCTCCTGACATACATAGACACACACAGAGAGAGAGGTCTTTAAAATTTGCTTTCCTCTTTTTGTGTTAAGCTGTATATCATCAAACGGTGTGAGGCCTAGGTAAAAAAAAGCCTCAGGAATTGTTATGGTTCTGTATGAACGCTGAGAAAACTCGTATAAGCAAAAACTGTTGCTGCTGTGAGTTAGCAAGTGACTTTGATATTCTTTAGACTTACCTTAGGTCGATAGGACCCAAGTACAACAGGAAGCCAGATGTGCTGAGATGATCAAGAAGATGAGGAAATGAGGAACGTCCCAGGTAGCCTTCAAATAGTGGAGCCCTATAACCTCCTGAATCCAGAAGCTAATAAGTGCCACAGAGAAATCTAATCCAGATGAAAATGATATATCTACCTTTTTATCATTACATTTTACTACCTTTAGATGACGTATTTGAAAATAGGATAAGAACACAGGAAAGGAGATACATTTCAGTTTGGGATTCCTTCTGGAATGTTCTGCATTTTAAGCAAAAATGCCCAAGGCAAACTTGTGGCAAGTTTACCAGATGGGTGCATTTTTAAGACTGCAAGCATAATTAGCTATTCCAAATCATCTGCCTAACTGATTGGCAACAGGATATGGTTGAAAGCTCAATGAGAAGTTTGGATCTGTTTGGAAGACTATGTGTTTTAGGTCAGACTGACCAGTATTTGACTCTCAAGTCTGCATTTTTTTTTCTTTTCTTTTTTTCCTTAACTGTGTAAACATAAGCATCATTTTTTCATCAGTAAATATCAGAATTAAATGTGATGATGTGAGTTGTGTCCAGCTCTCTACTGGAATATTTCAGGCTCACTACAAATGTTAGTTTCCTCTTTTCTCTTACTCATGTCTCATCTTCTATAAACCACTTCATTGCTCTGGGCCCATTTATTTATCTAAAAAAAGCAAGGCTTAATCTGGATGACCTCAAGTTATTTCCATATTTGAAATTCTATGATTCTATGCTGTACAACTTTGGATAGATGTGGTTCGTCTAAGCAGTGGTTGTATCAGGCAAATGAAACCAATGTGTTGTGAAAGACAATGAGGAATGATGAACTAAAGAATACACAGATTTGCCTAAAAACAGTAAAAATTTTAAAACTTTAAAACGGTATATCTGCCAAACAGAACTTACTCTTGGGTCAAGCATAAATTTTGGGGTCAAAGGTTTCCAATGTTGAATCTAAAGCCTTTAATATTGATCTCTATCATCCTATGAGCATCCCAGGTTGTTGACAGGACTGACAGAGAATGGATCAATCGTAATTTTAAGTCAAACTAGTTAGTAACTGTCTGTGTAAGAATTTTTCATGAAAGCTGGTATCTCTGGAAAAATATACTTTTGAAACTACCCAGATTAGCCCAGAAAAGATAGGAGAGCTGGGAAGACCAAATCAGAACAGAATCAAGCAGAGTGTTTGTTTCTAGCTATACTGTGCTTTGGCTGTGAAGAAATGACCTCTCAGCATTCTACTGAGAATCATGACTTTATGGCAGGCATGTTTTTTCCCTCCTCTCTGCCATGAATATATCTGAGAAACTGCAGAATAAAAATGCAAAATAACAACTATATTTAGATACACTCCCACACAGACTCTAAAGCTTAATATTTCACTGAACACCACATAGAAAGACTGAATTAATATCCATAACTCTTCCACATCACTCATGCTTCAAAGTTCTGTTGTTATAGATTTCTTTGGCCTATACAGTTGCAAAATTAGCTAATGACAGTAATCTTTCTTTAACATTCAATTGTACTTCTTAAGAAAAAAAATGCATTAGATTTATTTCTCTTTTGACTCCGTATATTCACAGAATTTTCATTGATGTTGCAATAAATGCCAAATTTCTATCAAATAAAAACTAAACATGAGTGATTTTTGGAACAATTATTTATAATTCAATTCTAAGTATCATAAGATAATCAGAAGATCAAAATCATTTATGATCTAGTCTATTCTCAACTCTATAACTAACTAGTTAGATCATATTGCACAAATCATTTAACTTCTCTGACCCTCGTTTATTCTCTGTAAAATGCGGGGTTGGTGAAAGTGACTTTGAAGTTTATTCTGATTCTCACATTTTCTGATTCTTAATGGCACATATCTCCAAATTGATCATTGAACAGAGCTCCCAGATTATCAGAGACTGCAACCAGACAAAACTGAGGAAGGCTAATGCATCTATAGCACAAGAACTTGACCCCTTATAGCTTTGCATCTTTATGTCATGCAAATATTAGACTATTTCTTTTTATGTGAAATGAGAAGCAGAAATACTGAAATATAGCTTAAATTGGAAAAAGTAAACTTCTATAATATGCATTAAATGTTAACAGAGATTATCAGTGGGTAAAGGTACAAAATAGTTTCCCCCCATCTTTAAATATCAATTAAAAAATTATTTAGCCTTGACTACCAAAATTAGTCTCAAGTCTGGGGAATGTTTAGAGAAATGTCATTAATAATAGGCCCTACATTATCATACAAATAGAATAAAATGTAAATTCTTATAAATTAAGTCATATTTCTTAAAAAATATAGAATAATAAGATGATTTTAAGTTAATGTGAAACAACAGTAAAAACAAACAACTTTGAGCAAACTCTTTTGTACATTGTCCTGAGGTCAAATTTCTACAAAGAGATGAAACAGACTCTAAAATTCTTGCAACACTAAGGAGTATTCTAGAACGGCTAAACAAATCTCTATGTGGAATTTTATGTTTTTTGTAATTAAGGCACTGTTTTAAATACATACCAGTGTTTGAACATCAATGTTTTCTTATTGAATCAGATCCTACTTTAGATATGTAAACAAAACTCTGTCATTTCAAGGAACCACATTCATGCATTCACTGATTCATTTAATAAGCACTTACTGAGCACTGTTACCCTTCACAGCATTGGGTGTGATAATATCCATGAGCTCTCTTAAATTACTGCTCATGAGATTTATAATGTTTTACAAGGACAGTGCCCTGACAGTGCCCAAATAGCAGTTCATTCTTCCCAAAGAATGACGTTTAAATGACCCTCCCTTTGCCACAGCTCAGAGGAGAATTCTGATAAATGGCAGAGAGAATAGAGTAGCAAACAGTGATGTGTCTTGGGAGAAAAAGAGAGAGCCAAAACAGTTCTCAATTTTCTCTTATTTGTAATGGAGGAAGTCACAATTTTGCACAGAATATTAAAAGAAAGGAAATGTGGCATAGAAATCAATCTACTAAAGACCTAATAATAGAAGATTGTTCTTTGAGCAAGTACATAAGCAAAGCCTAGGGCATTTTCTCAATTAGTAATAAGGTTCTTAATGCAAGAAGCAGGTATTACAGCCCAGATGCCATAGAATTGCATAAAACAAAAGATCACTTAGATTTTACCCTGACATACTCTTTTTTTTTTGTCTTAGATTATCTTTAGTGATGAGAAAGTGAGAATTTATAACAAAACAAAAATGAATGACTATATGTATATATAAATATAAATTGAAGGAGAGTTTAGGGTTCATTTTTTTCAATATATAATTTTGTCAACCTCATAAAGTTCCATTTTATAGCAACTGTCATGACCTTATAGGCTCATCGGAAGCAACTTTTTGATTATTATACTCAAGATTTTGGTGCCATGAATGGGTATATAGATAGGTAGTACTTCTTACTGAATCCTACAAGTTGGGAAGGAACATGATTGATTACGATAACATTTTATGGCATTTGGATGGATGACGCAAGAAGGCCTAAGCCCTATTCTTCCAATCAGTCCTCCTAAATGGAAGTTGCTACTAGGGCTATACATAAGAAATCATAGCAAAATGATAGAGATATTTTTATTATTAGCCTGGTCAAGCCCTGATGATCATGATTCACCAATTGTCCCAAAACCCAAACAAGACTCCCTCTCTCAATTTACTTAACCAACTGCATAAAGGAAGCAAGAGAAAGAAAAGGGCAGCATGTAAGTGTGTGACCCTTTGGAATATATTGATTCTACCTACTGGTTACCATGGTCTAATTGATACCTTGCAATGTCATTCTCCTCTGGCGATTGGCATGGACAAAGGAGTTGAATTCTTTCTTTCTCTTACTGCTTAGAGATATATTTAGGTATAGATATACTTTAACTGGTATTCTGCTAGATAGCAAAATTATACAAAATAACACATTGTGATTTCCTGCTCAAGTTCTGGTCAATTTTGAAAATCTAGTGAAGCTATTATTACTCCAATTTATTAAAATTCCTTGTATATTTTATAATACATAGAGCAGGAGGTGCATGTTCAAATGACCAGACAAGTAACATAAGTGTTTAAGAAAACAGGGAATGAGAGGTCTGGGGAAAGCTTGCCAATTTTCTGCCATATTCAAAGAGGACACATATTACTCAGCTTCAGCCAATTGCTGTCATGTGAAAATGCTAAGTATTTTCATATCTCTTCATTTTTAAGAGAATCTAGAAATCAACATATTTTATATAAAAATTCCATATTTACAAATATGAACTTATTCAAATTAAAAAATAAACACTATGCATGCCAAACAGAACTATAATCCACATATTTAATTTTAGAGCTAGATTATAGATGATGTTTAAAAACTATATAGTGAATTAATGACAGTATGTTCTATGGATTCTTACTAAACAAGATATATTAAATAGAAGAAGAATTTAAAATAACTGGATCATATGACTTTCTCTGAGGTATCATCAAAGAATTATACTGATGATGATGCTATTATAATTTAGATAAATATGTTTGAGTGTTTTGCACTAGTTTAACAAATCAGCTTAATTCTGTAGTTCCTATAAGCACATTCAGGTAATATTATAAAGATGGCTAATGTTTGACCACAAAACCTGTGAATTCAGTAAATTATTGATAATATGTCTGGACTAGATATTTTCATATGCCCACTGTAACCATGTTCTCTGCAACAGAGAATCCCAAATGTTGGTCCTTGAATCAATACTGGAATAGGTATAATGAATTACCTGGAAAACTATGAAATATATACATTCTCAGGCTCCATGTTGAGTAAATCTGATAGTATATCTGGAAGTTTTGTTTTGCTTTGTTTTGTTTTGTATAAAGTTCTCATGTGAGTCTGATGGGAGCCATAATTAGGATTCATAGTTTTAGAAGAAATATAAGACATCTGCCATGAACTCACAGACCTGATGCCTCCACAGAAAATATGAAGTGAACACATATCAAAACATTAGGACAAATACAAGCTATAGTATCACATTATATCACCATATTTAGCATAGACAATACTTAGGAATTCAGAGTGAGGTCACTATGATCAGGAATGTCTGCTTGGACTACATGGAAGTGGGGTGGATTTTTGCACGGCTGTTTGAATGTGGGTATGTGAGGTGAGAGTGAAAGAAATTTTCATGTTACAGAAACATGTCTGAGAGTCTCTGAGCATAAATGGATATTAATATGTTAATAAGGTAGTAAGAAAATCAATCCAGGTGAAGAAGGAAATCTTGTTTGATAGTTTAGAGACTTTGAAATTCAGAAAGTGGTTTCATTATATTAAAAAAAAAAGAAAAGAAAAGAAAAGAAAAAGAAATATCAGGCCAAAATGGAGTCACTTGTGCTAAGTCCAACATCAGCAAACCAAGGCTTAATACATGACCTAATTTGCAGTTTTGGGCCCTCCCAAGAATGTGAATCTGAAATTACCTGCGCAGCACTAGTGAGGTAATCTGTCTGACAGACGCCGCCTTCCCCACAAAGGAAGGTGACCCTGCCTGAAACAATCCATTCTTGGCTAAAATAACTTCCTTGCTCTGCCTCCTTCTGCCTATAAAAGTCTTCCATTTTATATGGCTGCAGCTCCTTGGAGCTCCTTTCTATATGCCAGGTGGGATGCTGCCCCATTCATGAATCATTGAATAAAGCCAAATAGATCTTCAAATTTACTCAGTGAATTTCGTTTTTGTTAACAATTACATGGTAGGAGGTAGTATTTGAGGACAATGAAATTGGCCAGCTTATCAGGACAGATTCCAGTGTGTAAAGCACAGGATCATGAACATGTAGATTAAAGGAAAATAATTCAGAAAAAGGAAAATAGAAGAAGTTTGGTTCAATTTTCAGATGAAAGACAGGTGATAAGAATGGGTGACTGATTTTATTTAATATTAAATAAAATGGAAGTTACGGTTAATTTAGCAGCCTGTACATATGGACAATGGTTTTTCTCCATGAGATTTTCTTATACCAATCTCAATATTTCTGTGTTTGTTTGGAAATTTCCACAATAATATGTTTGAAAATTATTCTAGTTTGCAGTCTAGACAATAGACACCAATAATGGTAATGAAAGTATCAGAGGGAGCACAAACCTGCATACGCTTCTGGGAATACTGCTGACATGCCTAAAGAAATCAACACTGAGGAAGAGGCGGGCTATACCACCACCCCTCGCACATGTCCATAAAAGACTTCTCTTTTCACTTATTTTCAACTTCCAAAAAAAACTGGCTAATGTGACCTAATCTATCTCTCCCTGGTGGTTGTCTGGCTCCTGTTAGAGGATCCAGATGAGCAGTTGTTCCCACTGCACATTCTATGGAAGTAGGAAAGATGTTCACTTCTCACCATTCCCAATTTACAGGCTGCATCCTCCTGAGACTGGAATATTTTCACCTCTGGGGGTGAGATAATCTATTGAAGAGAAAAAAACAATAACTGCCTTTACTAGCTATCTTTCTTAGATTTGCATTCCCATTGGAAACTCAAATATTTCTGTCCTCCCTCATGGTATGGTGGATTTCTCCTCCACAATAGGGGAGTACTGACGTTTTCTGTACTCACTAGTGGTCTACGGGTCTATGAATGGGTTGGTTCAATTCTGCACATTCTCTCTGTGGGAAACCCCAGAAGGAGAAATAATTAAATTATAAGATTGAGTCTCAGATTCTTATTTAATCCATGCACAGAGAGGAGACCTATTTGAAGGATCTTGACATTTTAGATAGTCTTTACTCTTTTCCTCCCCCACACCCAATGCAATGATTACATTACATAGTGTCCCAAAACAAAGCTTAAAAAATTATAAATTTTTCATCTGTTTGATTGTTTTTTATTTGGTGATAAATACTCAGCTGAAAATTTAGGGGATGGGTTTATCCTTTTATCCCTCTGTGCTACCTTCTTGTTAAAAGACTTTAATCCCAGTGTGTGGTCATTTTACCACAAGCAATCATTAAGTCTTCATTACAGTTTTTCTCAGTAAACCCTTTCACTAAGCAAATATTTATTAAGGGGCTACCATGTTCCAGGCCCTGTTTTAGGCATTTGGGACACATCTCTGAACAAACGAGACAAAGACACCTGCCCTCATGGAGCTTCTATTCTATCAGAGAGAGGATGACAACACATAATAAATAAGCTGCAAGTTCACAGAAGGTAGATATTTTTTCCCAGCCTTTTTCTGATGAAAGTATTCAAACATAGAAAAGTTGAAAATTTTTGCAGTATGCACTCATGAGAATTCTTTATTTAACATATAGATTCTTTAACACTTTATGGTATTTGTTTTACCATGTATGTATCCATTTATCCATCCTTCTGGAAACAGACTTTTGAATACCATATTTTGGTGCACTGCTCAAATGTTTTCTGAACTAATCTTAGAAGATTTTCTTCTTAGTAGGAGGGGATATAAGAATATTGATGGTCTAAATTGGAATTATAAATATAGGATAAATATAAATAATAATAAGAAGAATATAAACAAGAAAACTAATAGAGAAAAGCTGGAGAGAAAATCAGTTCCCCTCCTATATCAAGAGTACCATCCATATCTAAAAATATGGTTAGGCTAGACTGAGCAGCCATGAAGGTGACTTCAAGGAGGAGAGCAGGAATATTGTCAAGCAGTCAGTAACAATCCCTACATTCCCATCTCAATGACAAGGACAAAAATTAGAGCATGCTTCTGGAATCTAGAGAAAGGGGCTCTTCTGAAATTTATCCCAGAGTTATGTCTTTGAAATGGATACTCTTAAATGTTGAGCAACAGCAGTGCTCACAACAGAGGTAGATTAGGACTGGAGAGTCAGACGGATCTGGCCACATAATTGGCAATTCTGGACATTTGTTTGAACTTCAATTTCCCAAAGCATAAGGTTAGAATAATAATGCTTGCCACAGGAAATTTGTTTAAAATTACATGGGATAAAACTATTAGATAACAGTTAATGCTTAATACGCAGTAGCTATATTAATATTGTTATTACTATTACTAAATTCCTATAGAAAAATCACATAGTACGTAAAAAAAATCCACTGATGCTTAGAAGTCCCTGAAGACAAAGTACCCATAGAAAACCTTCCCTCATTATCCATGGGAGTTCCAGGATCCGCTGCAGATACCAAAATCAGAGAATGCTCAAGTCCAAAAGATGGCCTTCTGTATCCACAGTTCAACAACTGCAAATTCAACCAACCTTGGATCGTGTTGTACTATACATATTTATTGAAAGCAATCTGTCTGTAAGTAAACCCATGCAGCTCAAGCCCATGTTGTTCAAGGGTCAACTACATTTTAAGAATAAAAAAGGTCATGGTTAAAGACTGGACCACAGCTTCAATTAGATTGGGCTAGATACTGGTCCCACCATTTAATGATTATGGGGTCTTCTGCAAATTACTTAATTCTCTATAAACCTTGGATTTCTATCTGTAAAATATTATCTACCTCAAAGTTCTTATTGTATACATTAGACATACACTGCATCAGAACTCTGTCACTGTGTCAAAAACTCACTAAATGGCACCTATTATTCTAGACATACTATGTTAAGTAATATATGCTGCATCACCCTATGAGAGTGTCAACAATTTCTCATTAAAGAAACTACCTAGTTCAGCTGCCTAAAGAGCAATAACTGAAATAACAACAAAAAAGACATTGGATCATCAACAGTGTTTTAATGTCGGTGATTCTATTTTGAAGTATTTTTCATCTTAAAGGAAAATTAAATAAGGGTATGTTGGAGCCTCTAGATAGGTTTCACAAAATTTCTTCATAAATACTCAATCTTAGATCTATTTTGGGAAAAATCTACATTATTTTTATTACCTAGAGTTGACACATTCCATTTGCTTTCATTTTTTTTTCCAGTGCTTTGGTCCATTATGTCTTGTTTGCTTATTTTCTTGAAGTTATAGAAATACCGAATTCCAAAAATCTAAATTGTAGGTCATCCTATAGTGGTTTGGTGGTATTGTTAGCAGCAAATGATCATTATTAACATCTCTCTTTTTCACACACACACACACACGGAGTTTATTTCTATTTGTGACACTTACTCTTCTCCTTAGCATGTCAGAAAAATTATCCCCCAAATCGAAAATAGGCAATGCACATATATATACCCTTATGTGCTATGCTGGTGCTGTGCTGAGCTTGACTTTTTATTTCATTTATTTTTCATAAGGTACAGATAGCAAGGATGGAAGCTTTTCCTGATGTCTGTAACATTTTCTTTAAAAACTGACTTGAAAACTCATTGCCCAGATATATCTATAGCATACTCCCTCACTTCATGCAGGTTTCTGCTCTATATGTCACCATGTCAGCATAGTCTTCCAGAACCACCTTATTATATTCATTAAGTACCCCACCACAGCATTTCTTACCCCCTTACTCTGCTCTATTTTTATACATTCATCTTTTAAACACAGTTCTTCCTTCCCATGTCCCTTATTATTATTCAACTCTTATTTGGCAGGATTTCATTGTCAAGTCACTTTTTTCAAGAAGACATGGGTATTGTCTCCCTGGAGTTATTTATTGTTGAAAACATCTGCTTGTTGCCTTTTACTTGAACAACATCTTAGCTAGTACAACATATAGGAAAACATAACCCATTCTAGGATTTTTTGTTTTTTGGATTGTGATGTCTCTTATAACTGTTTTTTATTTTTTTCCTAACCAGGATCCAATGAAGATTTTTGTTGTTGTCATTTTTACTTTTTAATATACCAGTGAGTCTCAAACTTTAATATATATATGAATCACCTGGGGATCTTACAAAATATGGATTTGGTAAGTCTGAGATGCAGCCTGAGATCTGCATTCCTAATGAGTTCCTAAGTCATCTCACTTTAAAAAAAATTCAATTTAACAAAAACAAAAACAGTTCACCCATTTCTCCCACCCTCCACTTCTCTCCTTTGGCAACTACTAATCTGTTCTTTGTATCTATGAGCTTACTTTATATAGCTATAGTTACAGATACAGATATAGATCCCACATATAAGAGAGATGATGCAGTATTTGGTTTTCTGTCTGACTTTTCACTTAGCATAATGTCCTTAAAAATCCCTCCATGTTGTTGCAATGGCAAGATTTCATTCTTTTTTGTGGTTAAACAATATTCCATTGATATATATCTATATATATCTATATCTATATATAGATATAGATATATATCTCACAATTTCTTTATCCATTCACCCACTGGTAGACAATTAGATTGTTTCCATAGCTTGGCTACTGTAAATAATGATGCAATGAACATGGGGACGCATATATTTTTTTGAATTAGTGTTTCTGTTTTCTTTGGATAAATACCTAGAAGTGGGATTTCTGGATCATATGGTAGCTCTAGTTTTCAGTTTTTGAGGAACCTCCATACTGTTTTCCATAGTGGCTGTGTCAATTTGCATTCCCACCAACAGTACAGGAGAATCCCCTTTTCTCCCCATCCTTGCCAACACTTATACATAGACTTTTTGATAATAGTCATTCTAACAGGTTTGAGTGATATCTTAAATGTGGTTTTGATTTGCACTTCCCTGATGATTAATAGTGTAGAGCATCCTTTCATGTACCTGTTAGCCATCTGTATATCTTCTTTGGAAAAATGTCTATTCAGATCTGCCCATTTGTTAACTGGATTTTTTGTATTGTTATATGAGTTCTTTATATATTTTAGATATTAGCCCCTTATCAGATAAATGAGTTGCAAATATTTTCTCCCATTCAGTAGATTGCCTTTTCATTTTCTTGATAGTTTTCTTGATGATTTCGATCTTACATTCAAGTCTTTAATCCATTTTAAATTAATTTTTTGTGTATAGTGTAAGACAGTGGTCTAGTTGCATTCTTTTTCAGGTGGCTGTCCAATGTTCCCAAACACCATTTACTGAAGAGACTGTCTTTGCCCCATTATATATTCTTGGCTCCTTTGTAGTAAATTAACTGCCCATCTATGTGTGGGTTTATTTTTGAGTTCTCTATTCTGTTCCATTGATCTATGTGTCTGAATTTATGCCAATACCTTACTGTTTCAGTTACTATAGTTTTGTAATATATTTTGAAATCAGGATGCACAATGTCTCCAGCTTTATTCTTCTTCTCAAGACTGCCTTGGCTACTCAAGTTTTTTTATTCCATATAAATTTTAAGATTTTTTGTTGTGTGAAAAATGTCCCATTGACATTTTGATAGGGATTGCATTGAACCTGTAGATTGCTTTGGATACTATAGACATTTTAAGAATATTAATTCTTCTAATCTATGAGTATGGAATATTTTCCCATTTGTTTGTGTTTTCTTCAATTTCTTTCATTCATGTCTGTAGTTCCCAATTTACAGGTCTTCCACCTTCTTGGTTAAATTTATTCCTATTATTGTATTCTTTTTGATGGAATTCTAAATCAGATTATTTGACTTTGTATTGACTGACTGTTTTATAATTCTTTAGGAGCAGAAGTCAACTTGTACATTGTTATCTAGAGATATGCAAATAATTCCTGTCTGGTGGAACAGGAAACCCCAAATATATAATTCCCTGGAAGACATTAATAAGCCAGTTTTGTATATAATCTACAAATGTATCATAGTGTTACTTTATATCTAACTTCTCAAATAGTTTTTGAACCAGTTTCAACATTTTAATGGTTCCTTCATTAATTATGAGTTGAACAAAATCTTTGCCACGTGCTGTTTTTATATTTGCACAAGTCATGCTTTTTGACCTCTTAAAAATCTTCCTTTAGCACTTGTACATCTTTATTACAATGCCCCCAAAGTCAAGATCTGTGGTTCTCTGCTTCTTTTGCAATATGACCTAAAAACTTGTCATTGTAACTCCTAATGAAGCTCATAGAATTAAAGTTTTGAGAAACCCAAGCAGTCAAATGAATAAGTAAATGCTAAATAAATAGCGTAAGGCTGAGAAGATACTCTGGTTGGAAAATCACATCAACTTGTTCTGCTCAAATAATAGTTCCATAAAAGCATAGATTCTGTTACCCAGATTGCTACCTCCATTCCCATTTTTTCTCTCCAGTGCTATGGACTCTAACTTTTTAAAAGTCTATAAGTCATCTTTCTTAATTACTCACTTTATCTCAATGTACATCTATTCAAATTAATCTGATTATTTTCTACTAAAGAAAGCTATGTTTTCTCAAACGTCTAGATTAGTTAAGAGCATTCCCCAGTCATTCAATCTAGAAAAAACCTTAGCCACATTTGTTCATGGAGCAAATATTTATAGAGTACAAGCATGTGCGATGCATCATATTGGGTTCTACGGGTATACTGGCATAAAAAATAGAAATATACATCGAAAAAAAGTATGTATATACTCTTGTTATTTACTAATTATTAAAATTAGCATTTTGAGGAGAATATTCAAGATACTAAAATAAAATAGCAAATAACTCATGGTGGGAAAATAATTTAGATAAGATAATCAGAAAAGGCCTCTCTGAGGAGAGAACATATGAATGGATAACTAAAGTATAAGAAGAAAATAGACCTGAGAAGGACATTTTCTCAGTTCTGGGAAAACTTGAGTTTGACTGAAGAATTGTATAATGCTTGACATGACTGGAGATTGGTGGGTTAAAGAGAAATGTTGCTAGGAGGGTAAAGAAGTCTATTAGGTGTGTATATGGACGCCATATGACTTTCAAAAGTAGTTTATCAGAGAATATTTTCTTGAAAATCACCAGTGTATATGACATGGTTCAAGGTGATAGGGATATAAATAATGAATTAAAATATATATGATATGATATGGTCTCAGATCTTAGGGTGTTTATAGTCTACTCTAAATAAAATATACCAAAATTCTAGATGCTCAGTGATCAAAGCCAAGCAAATCAGAAATGACAGAATTTAAACAAGACAACAAACCTAGGAGGTAGATATTTATCTGCATTTTACCAATAATGAATAATGTTAAATAAAATTCTTAAGGTTACATACATAAATGAGTGGCAGAGCTGGAGTCAGAATCCAGATGAATCTTGATTCCAAATCAAACAGTTTTGTTTGCTATGCCATGTTGTTTCCCTAGATCTCACACACTTCTCTATGAAATGGATTTATCTATACCAAAGAAAAAATTTAAAGCTATTGAAATTCTTAAAACATAACATTATGGTATCTCCTACACATTGTGGAATCAAAGGAGGTTTGCAGCTAGACAATGTAAATGATTGCAGACGGCCCCGTGACTGCAGAATTACTGCTCCTGTATGTGGTCAGTGCTGGGCATCTAACATGGCTCACGAAAAGTAAGAACCACTATAGTTGGCATCTCAGGTTTCCAGCATCAGGGCCATGATTTTGTTCTATACTCCTGCTTATCTTTTGCTCTAAATTCTTATTTTAAGTCAGAGCCACACGTATCATGATTAAAAAAAGGGAAGACTATTGCTATACAAACTGTGGTCTACAGACAGTAACAGGAAACTTCTTTAAAATGCAGAATCCAGATCTTTTGAATTGGAATCTGCATTTTGAGAAATCCTCAGATAATTAGCATGTATGTTAAAGTTTGTCAAACACTAATTTAGAGATCTGAAAATGGCCTAGTTGCATTGAGTATACAAGCCGCCTTTTCCCCCCAAATCCTATCTTTGAAATACCACTTGCTAACCTCTTCTGTAAGGCTAACCTTGATTATAACATTCTTTTAAGACAGATAATATGCTAATTATTCAAACTGTAAAAATAAAATATAGAATTTAAGGAACGTCTCATCTTCATAAGAGAAATATAGGAAGCAAACAGGAAGAAATGATTTCTGTGGTTTATCAAATATGCCTGGCTGTAATTTTTTCTACTTTGTACATTTATTTTCCCTAAAATTCACTTTTATATTAAAACTAAACCTATGCATAGGTAAAGTCAGAGGGTTTCCTCATTTGGACCAATAGAAAAAAGCAAGAAACTTCCCTTTGAACACTGGTATATCAATTCAAATCTATAACTAAAAATTAGCTAAGAGATTCATAAAAGATCAGGGGTTTATTTTCAATATTTTCCACATCATTGTATTTTCAGAGTAGAATGGAATGCGAATGCAACCTCATTTAATTTTAACATTTAAACCATATTCTTCCCTCATAAGACCGTGAAAAAAAGGAACAACTTCCCACATACATCATCTGTAAGAGGACATGCTCATTTAAAAGGACATATAAAATGAGTGCCTTTTTGGCAGTGACTGCCTACGTGATGTGATGGGGAGAATAACATTTCCTATTTGCTTTCCCCACAACATTGACTTTATACAAGCTATTTTCAAATGTAGTGTTTCCTGGGACTCAACCAACAAAAGGTATAGAATTATATATGTGTTCTTTAGCTCTTTAATTTATGTAAATAAAACATCCTGCAGCTTTTAGCTTTACACACCTCAGCAGACTTTGGTTCAACTCATGGTAATCTATGATTGCTAGGGAAGAATATGGTTGTTAAACTGAATCAGCCATTCAAAGTAATCAAACCAAATAAATTCCTAGAATATTCCATAAGAGTAAAATTGTTTTCTAATCTGCACTGAGATCCTATTCAATAAGGTCATTTTATTATCAAACTATAAGTTTGGGAACAAAATATTGTATTTTAACACGGTACTATGAGTATTTTAATTCTGTTAGGACCAAAATAATGATAAACATGGATAATAGTAATAATAATCCCTTTCCCCAAAGAGTCCTAGAAATCCTAATTTACTGACTGGTAGCTACTTTCACTAAATAGAAATCCAGTAATTTAATAATCTTAGCATAGCAGTTTTCACTAAAGAAAATTAACTAATTCATTATTGCTTATAATTTGCTGAGGCATAGCTGCCATATTTGTAAAATCAGCAGGTCCTGAAAAAAATACAAGTTTTTAAATGAATGTTCAATTTCCCCCTAAACACATAAATGATACAATTACTTAGCTC
Organism: Physeter macrocephalus; assembly: GCF_002837175.3. Lineage (NCBI taxonomy): Eukaryota > Metazoa > Chordata > Mammalia > Artiodactyla > Physeteridae > Physeter > Physeter macrocephalus. Next base: position 53,678,164 of record NC_041215.1, read on the forward strand.
CCTCTAGTGCCAATTTCTAATATAAACTTAATTGTAATAACTATTCACCGTGCAATTTTGGAACAAATTAAAATTTTACTTGGCAATAATTAACAAGTAAACTTTCAAAGGTTTAGTAGATTGGGATCAGAACTAAGCAAGGTTTGGCTGATGACACTGTCATAGGTAGGCTCAAGGCTGCTGTTAAAATGATGGTATTTCTTTGCAAATTTCATTTTACATGTTTCAATTAAAAACAAATAAACAGTAGTAAAAGAATGTTGATAAGAGAATTATGGCTTACAATGGAATATCTTTGTATTCCTCAATTCAGCCGTAATAATCTCATTTAACTGGTGGTTTGTAGTTATCATTATTTAAACAAATTGAAAAATACAAGAAGAAAGACACCTCAATGTTTCTATCAAGGTATATAGAAATAAAATTTAATTTGCAATTGTACATGAAAACAGAGCAGGTAGAGCATAAGAATTTTTTAAAATCCTAATAACCAAAATATTTAATTTAATAAAATGACTCACACATATATTTCCTTAGGATTTCCCTTAGACTAAAGCATATAAATTAAAATTTTTATTTCCAACCAGAAGTAACATATACACCTTTTAATAGGTAAATCACATTGTGTTGAGTACCTTTGAAGACAAGGTGACACAATTTGGAGGAAGAGAGGAAATAGTCATAGATAGAATTTCACTCAATAAAAACCTGCAATAAAACTAATAAGTTTCACAAGGAAACTAAATTTTTCACAACAGTTTATGTATTTATTTGTTTATTTTGTAATATAGCATAAGGGCTAAGAGGGACAAGAGCAAGGATTCTGGAATCAGATGATACGTGTTTGATAAACAGAACTGCTAAATGTAAGTCTGGGTAAAATGTAGATATTGCTTCCAATTAATAGGGTTGTTATGAAAATTATACAAGATACCTTATATGTGAAACACGCAACTGAACAATGACCACTGATAACTTTTTTCCAACAGTTGGTAATAAAAAAATGTTCACGGGGCTTCCCTGGTGGCGCAGTGGTTGAGAGTCCGCCTGCCGATGCAGGGCACACGGGTTCGTGCCCCGGTCCGGGAAGATCCCACGTGCCGCGGAGCGGCTGGGCCCGTGAGCCATGGCCGCTGAGCCTGCGCGTCCGGGGCCTGTGCTCCGCAACGGGAGAGGCCACAGCAGTGAGAGGCCCGTGTACCGAAAAAAAAAAAAAGTTCACGGAATAAAAATAATATATAATTGAATTATAGTTGCAGTCATTGAGAACATAAACTTCATTCTTAACTGCTTAGAAATTCCTACAAATTAGCATTGTAAAATTTATCTGGTTTTTGTTTAAATAAACATTTTGTGTCCCAATAAAAAGAGAAAATTTCTTCTTAGAACAATTTTTGACAGTTTTACACTAAAAAGTAAATAAAAATGATAAGCTGTCTTTTCTCTAAGCTGAGTATAAAGATGTTGCAGAAAAGATTTTGGAAAATGTTTTTACGTATCTGCAGTTTGCTGTGCGTTTACAAACTCAGTGAAGAACATTTTAGAAATATTTTAAAATATTTCAGAAATTAGAAAAACAAGTAAACATAGTATTATGACTGTAGTCTTCTAAACTTTTTTATTTCTAAATCTGAACAGATAAAGCCTAGTAACTATCTGTTGCAACCTAATTAAATGAATAATATTTTAGAATTTCATGTTTCTTCCTCATCCTTGACTCAGTGAAAGAAACACTTATAAGTTCCCAGAAAAGTGAAGTTTTTCTTCTCACTTGTTGAAAACTAGACAGTAGCTTTCCCTGTATATTTTCAAAGACGTAGTTATTTTCTTTTCTTATTTACTCGTAGCCACAATCACTTGACCAATTACATTGTCCACTGTTCTAATTCCTCCCTTCTTTTTTACTTAATAGATATGGGGGGTGGGCTTTCAAGAATGAAACTAAATCCATATTTTTTAAAAATTCTTCTATTATTTAGAACTGGAAATACAAGTAAGGTTTATTTTCCAGTGGAAAGCTGAAATGTGATTTTTTTTTTTATACTCCTGGAAGTTTAACTCCCAGAGAAGAACCATCAACTCTCTCCAGGCTCAAGTACATTGAATGTACAAATTCCTAGCAAAAGAAAATTCATTTAGGAAAAAAAACGTTTTTAACATAAGAGCAATCTCTTCCATTATCCCTGATTTTTAGCCTTAAGAAATTTCAGATCACTTAATGTTGAAAATGAATCATTTAATGAAATGAAAATGATCATTTAATGTTGAAATTGAAGAAAATATAAAGAACCACAGTGAAAAAAGAAGGCCATGCCTTTGGTCAGAGGCTGTTAGCAGAATTAAGTAGTGGGAAGATAAATTCCATGGGTACCTATAGTAAACTATCAATAGATTGCTGTATTCTCTATCTCAGAAAGTCAGGTAATCCCAATCTATCTATGGATAGACTAGACATCAATAGCCAATGAAGTGACTGCATTTAATCAGAATCACCCGTCAACCAAGTCCCACTTTTCTTGGTCCACCCACCTTGTCTATAAAGTATGGTTTTAACTATAATCAGAACCTTTCATAGAAAAAGTTCACTTTCATTTATAGATATGAGCCACGTGTTTAGAATTGTCCTAATTAAACAGTAAGTTATTGCCCAGGAAATAAATCTACTCACTGAATGTTTAGATGGAAAATTATACATTTTCTGGAAGAAAATAAATTTTACTTCACATTTCCAGTTTTTTTTTTTTGAGACCTCTATTATTTAAAAAATAATTAAGTATTATGTATATAAATAAGAATATGCTTTGCAAACATATTTGGGGAGCCCATTTTCACAATCTTCTTCCTGTCACTGGTTCAAGCTTACATCACAAGAAGTTGAATGGAACAGAATATGGTCACTCATTTACAGCTGGATTACAAGCTAATAGTAACAACAGCAACCGCAAAAGCAATAAAAATAGCTTTTTTGTCTCGTGTTCTCAGAGCTTTCTTTGTATTAACTTAGTCCTCCCAATAACCTTAGGATTTAAGTATTATTATTATTATCTATTTTACAAATGAGGAAAATGAGGTACAGATCAATTGAGTCATCTGATCAAGTCTACAAAGTAGAAAAGTTCTGAAAAACTTAGGCAATATGATTTCAGAAATGGAGCCTTTAGCTGAGTGAGCAGTACTCTGTGACATAAAGGCCCTGATTAATAACACAGCAATAATACAAATTTACATTTATTTGACAATTGACAGTTGCAACGTGATGTCAATCCCTTTATCTCATTTGCTCCTCACACATAACTATTAGACAAATACATCTGTCATATCACTTTTCTTAAAAATGAAGAAACAAGTGATTCTATGACTTTCATAAATCACACTCCTAAAGGTCTGAGGAGTAGGATAACGAACAAAGGTGTTTTTACTCACAAATCACTAGCAGTTCACACTTGCAACCATAAAGTTGTGCTATTTTTAATTCTATTAAGGGGTTATCACTTTGAAAACCAGAGAAATCTACTTTTAAATGAACCTTCAAATCAAAATGCTTAACATTTAAATCTTAGCCAAAGCCCATAAACCAAAATGTTTCCAACATATAATGCTTTCGTCTGTTCATAGCAGTGCCCTTTCTAAAAAGTTACCCCAAAGCAAGATACAGTAAATAAAGTTCCTTCCGAGTACATGATTTTTATGTAGTTTTTTCACATCACAAGAGCAACATCAAAAATGAATCTCTCTCTAAATGCTTTCTGAATAGTACAAAAGTTAACCTAGGTAACAAAACAGCGATCTTATCAGCAACTAATTATATTTCCTGTGCTTCCAATGAGTTTATCTAATGAGCTGATGGATATTGAAATTATAAATTCAATTAATTATACCCATAATTATAAATTATACCTATAATTTCTAAAATGTGTACTATTTTTTCAATATAGCAGTAACACCTGCTGCTAAGTACAAAAATGATTAGCCACAAACCAACCTACTATAGAATATCAAAATGCATTTGCCCAATGAAGAACTAATGGGAATTATGCAGATTATATTTCCTTTCCCACTGAAGGCAACCAAGCTTCACATCAATAGCAAAATGAAAATATAACTCAAATATGAAACAATATATACACAGAGATGTAACCAAATCTATTTCTGATTATTTTTAGACCTGTTTATTTTTCATGTAATTATTTGGTAATGGACTGAAATAAAGGTTTATAGCATTTGGTGGGTACCTGAATAGCTCGAAGTATTAATCAACTAAGAATATTATTCTGATACTTTACACCAAAACACACATTCAGAATTATAATGTAGATTGTGTGTGCTAAAGGAAGCCAATTTTTTACAATACCTTATCATAATTAGATTTATTCTGTAAGTTTCTTTTAAGTGCTATTCTGCTGATAACAAAGAACTCAGAAGAATAAGAAAGTAATGCACTTGTTTGATCAACTTTGGGAAGTGAAATGAATTATCTAAATATTCTCTTTCTGTAGTACTGCTAAATAAAAATCTACTTTAAAAGAATTTCTTTAGAAATTCTGCGATTGAACAATTCATTATAAAGGTAACTGTTTTGTAGTAGATGCCTTTCCTCTGCAGACAACTTTATTCAAGAGGAATGCAGGGATGAGACATTACTTTGTCTCCCAATCATCATCTTTTTGTAGATGAGCATCACAGCATCACTGGATCTTTTACAATAAAATATCTATTTTCACTCTGAGCAACTGGCAAAGAAAAGAAAAAGCATCATTTGAAACTGAAGATATTCAGCATACATTTAAATTTAGTTTAGATAACTAAATTAGATATGTGTTTCTATTGTTGAAGCTTCAGGACATATTTGCAAATTTTAAAACTGCCACCTAATCATTTTGCTGAAAAAGCAGCAATAGCCAGACACTGCCCAAATCATAAAGTCCCTTGCACAAACTCTGAGAACAGTCTTGTCTGCATAATCTTTCCTTATGCAACAGCAGGGATAAACAGATGGGCCATACCATGTTTTTAAATGCCTATAAGTCTGGATCCTGTTTGAAAAGCTGGCAAAATTTTTTCTAGAAAAAAAATGACAATTCCATTGAATGTCATAATGATCATTTAGTCAACGGTAGAATGAAAATTAACCATTCTCCATCAAGTAAACATAAAGGATTGTAAGATCAAAACAGTTTGCAGAGACTACTACTATTTTCATATTGTTAAACCATCAAAATAAACGGGTATAGAGAAGAGTGTTGCTTTTTAGAATTAGAAAGATAGAGGACACAAAAGATAACAGAGCAGTGCCTTGTGAAAATATGACAAATAATTTTATTTATTGGCTAACTGTAATTTCCTCCTCTGAACTGTATTGAGTGATTTTCTGTTTGTATTTGATATGGACATTCTACACATTTACTGTACAAATTTGCCTAACTAATCTTACATTTAAAAGTATTTGGAAATCTAAGAACTAACCAATTATAAATCACCAACTTTGAAATTTACAGTTGATTAGTAAGCTTGAGAATGCACTATGAGGTTCAACTGCATCTCACTAAACACAAAAATAATTCATTTGATTGTGAACAATCCACTCCGGCAATAGGAAGTTTTACACTCATTGTACAGGACAACTTAGATCATTTAAATACATTCTTAATAATAAAGGCTGACTTTTAACTAGTTTCTACAAACCAACTTATTGAATAGCAATTGCTGCATCAGTGTATTGGCTATTCAATTTAAACTCTTAAGTAAAAAGTATTCTTTGGTTTAAGCCAACCCACGGAGGACGAATCAGCCAGATGGCCACGGTGCCGATTCGGCAAATACTAAACTGCTTACTGGAATGAGTCAACTGCAGAACTGATTAATTGATTTAGTCACATATTCAAAACTTTTGCTTCTTATCCCATTAAAAGTAGCACTAATGAGCTGTGGCTATGACCTTCCAGTGAGAAGCCACAAGTTCCACAACCCCTCAGTATTTACCACCCAAATTTAATCTTTTTAATGGACACCTTAAAAGGGATCTGATAGAAAATACTAAGAGCTGCTCAGATACTAAAACACTTAGGGAGGCTTTTGATTAATGTTGCATGATTAATCAATTGATTAATATAGTTTTCAATACAGATGTTAGGACACTGTCTACTTTAATCAACCATTCTGAAAATAGTGAAGATAAATGCCATACTTTTGTGTCTGCTTAAAAAAAAATCCTTTCTTTAAAGGTTGTTAATTATGACATAAGCCTTATTTACCACACTCGAATTTTATCTAATGTTGACATTTTTATACATAGGAACCATTAATGAGATAAGTGGGATCCTTTTGGCAAAACCATATTTTAATCTCTTTAAAAATAATTTATTTAGCCAATTTATGGACATTTTCTTTAATGAGAAATTAGTTTAGAATGATGCTGCAAAATGCATTAAAATCTTAAACTTTTATTATTATTTTTCAAGACTGTTTGTAATTTGTGATGCTTTCCACCACACTAAAACTGAAATCTTTATTCCAGTCAAAAATAATCACCCTGTAATTACTGTGACAAACTGCCCAAGCTGTATCATCGTGGCCATTTCAACTAATGATATTGTATTAGAATGCCTAGCAATAGACTTCAAATGGAAAATATAATTATGTGTATTAGTTTGTCTAAGCATTTATAAGATCACATATCCATCAGTTTTCAGGTCTCATAAAGAAAACCATACATCACTGTCACTGTGAGTTTTGTTATTGAAAGCACAGGCCTTTACAAACTGAGCTTAAGATGTGTATCTTAAATTTCACTTGTTTTGTGGATCACTAAAGTCCCTGTAAGTTAAACCAGCATAATTGAGAAGAGCTTTTCCTCGGGTGATGGAGGAACTCTGTGGCATAGACCCCTTCACACTCTGACCAAATGGAAGATTAGCCAACCCGAGACAGCTTAATCTAGCTTTTCCACACCTCTTAAATCTGTGGGAGTCTGATTTGGCATAAAAGACTATGGAAAGGCTTTTGGGAAAGGTATCAAATTAAGGTTTCATACTGTTGGCTCCACTGCCCTGAAAGAAATTAAGAGGGAAAAAAATCACACAAAAAGAAATGTAAGTGTGAGTTGGGTGGTGGAGAGGAACAAAGACAGTTCAACGAATAATGTGTAATAACTTAAATGTATTTATAATGAACGATAGCGTTAAAAATACTGTTAATTAATTGACTGGACTGGAAATATGGCCCTGACCCCGCACACAACAAACTTTGCAACCTTGGGGAAGTTTCTCAGACTCTTTATCTCCCAGTGTTCTCAGTTGTCAAATGAAGAGATGGATGGATCCCTTGATCCTCTCTAGTCTCAACTTACTAAATGATATGAGTCAAGGCTCAATTTAGAAAATATTTGTTCTATTAGTTCAAATGAAAAATGCATTAAAAAGCAAAACCTACTTATGGATAAGCAAAGAATTAATTGGTTACAGAAAATAATCTATCAATAGGTGTATGACGTTCCTCTCCTACCAGGAATAATTAAGTTACAAAATATTATACCCCATGTGCTCAAATTAGAATGCTTTAACTTCTCATGCTGTGTGTTGTCTGTAGGAAGTGATAATTTGTGTGTGGTTTCCTCCTAAAATGTGTCACCTGTGTATGATGCTGAAAATGTGCTCAAATATATTCTAGCATCTTTAAATCAGACTTATACTAGATCTGAAATGAGAAAATTCACCTCTATATCATATGTCTAATAGAGGTGAGTTTCTCAAGAGAAGCAATATTGACATTTAGGACCAGATAATTCTTTATTGTGGATGCTGTCTTTTGTACTGTAGGATGTTTAGCAGCATCCTTAGTCTGTATCCATTAGATACTGGTAGCACCCCTTCACCATGCACAGGCATGAAAATCAAAAATGTCTCCGGACAGTGCCAAATGTTCCTGGAGGAGGAAATCTCCCCTGGTTGAGAGCCACTGTCCTGGTGGGTAAGTGACTAGTAGCAGTACTATCTTGACCAAGGAAAAGCAGAATGGTCTTACATCATAAATATATGGATTTTGACATAATTCCATGGTCATTTATTGATTTTGTTTCACCACTTTGTACCAAAGCATAGGAAAAGATTTAAGTAACACAAATATTTTCTATTGCTGGATTTCAGGATGTTCTTGAAGTCTTGCCTCCGAGAAAAATTTTAAGTAGGAGTGATTACTTAACACAATTTAAATCTCACTGGGAAGAAAAGGTCCAAGTCAAAAAAGACCGAAAAATATTAGATAAGGTAAGATTTGTTCCATCCACAACAAGGCAGGGTTCCCTTTTTTTTTCTTTTAAGAGCCAACTGATTATCATGATTGCACAGCTCAGTTAAGGTCCTTATAGCTTCATGTATGTTTATGACAATTGCCAGTTGTCATAAAGATATATACATATATGTTTATACTTCATGTTTTAAATCAATACATCATCTTTATAAGTTAGGCAATACCTTTTCTATTCTATAGATTAGAAAATTTAGGCTTGGAAAGGTCAATATTGCCATTAAGTGGTGGAACTAATATTCAAATCTAGGTTTTCTAGCTCAGTAATACGTGATCTTAATCTTACTCTTCTCTGCTAGGATATTTTATTAAATTCTGCTTTTATTTTGTACAAATATAAATTGTACCTATTAAGTGAAAATATGGGTCAGCCCTATTTACTTCAGTTGTTTTCAGGCCAAAAGCTAAGAAATAAATGGTTTTACAGTCTTTTTTGTATCATGATTTGCCTTGATGCATAAGTAGAAAAGAATAAAGAAAAATTAGTCAAATCTTTTTTACTCTTGAGGCTATTAATCCACCAGTTCATGGTTTATAAAAATGACGCTAAACTCTATGAAATACTGCCACACTGAAGCCATTATTATTAAATCCCCAAATTCCAGAATTTAGTTTGGCATTTCCCTGAGGTATTTATCCAAAACTTCATTTTTTGACTTTATGAGCTCTGGCAGGGTTGTGGGCCATATAGAACATGACAGTCATCTTAAAACTCCATGTCAAAGAATTACGTCTACCATTGTAGAAGAACATTCATTTTCTTCAATAGGAAATGTCACTATTCCTTTGAAAATCTCATGCTATGCTAACATTAAGTAACACTTAGCAAAATTCAGCCTACATAGTATTATTTCCATGTTTTGGTGCTGTATACATTTGTCTATGCTTTCAACTCAGAAGTTGAGCAATATTGATTGCTGTATTTTGGTGCCAGCATAGATTTAAGCCATCCAAACAAGACTGGGTATTTGAACTGACAGAGAGTAAATGATTTGCATCTGGCATAACTGATGGTGGTGTCAAAACCTTGGAAGATAATTCACTGGTAAACATATTCCTCTGGATGCCTAGCCACACATGCCCAATTTCCTATCGAGGGATAGAGCCAGATCATTGCCAGAACAATGAAAAATATTTCATAGAGATAAATATTTTGTCTGAAAAATAAAATATAAATTATGAAATAATTTATTTTATTCATAAAATTAAAATATGAAAATATTTTTCATAGAGATAAGTATCTCTATAAATATTTTATAGAGATAAGTATCTCTATAAATATTTTATAGAGATAACTCAAGAGATTTTGCTCTTACAGAAAACAGAGGTGGGGAAACGTGGTAGCGTTTTCCTCATTGATGAGACAAGGTAATTTTTCAACCTTCATTGCAGAAATTAAATTTCATGTGAAAATGGCTTTCTGACAACTGTGGAGTTGATGAACTAGTAAGAGTAATCACAAACAGCAAGCTAAAAAAAAAGTCTAATCTACAATTCCAAGATGTAATTGGTGGAAAACGATACTTGAATCAAGCCAGAAATAAAAAAAAACAATGACAATGAAAGAATAGAGCTTTAAGGCCTTAAAACATGCTTGAACTATCCAGACCTCTTGAAAAAAATAGCTGTAACCCTAGATACTGTTCTCAGTTCATGATAAACTTCCGGTTCTAGCAGTAGTTTTATGTTAGTAGCCTTTTGGGATACACAAGCTCAATGGAATGCACATATTTTAATCTTTCTATTTCAGTTCTTGAGGAATTTATACATGTACTCAATCTGATATGTGCAAAAGGTATTTTCTCCAAATGATCATAGAACTGAGTTGAATTAAGTATTCCATTGAAGAATGAATATATGCCATATGTAGGGAATCAATTTCAAAATAATTCAAATTAAATACATCATCTTGCTATTAAAATATATGCATCATAATTTAATCTTTCTTTGGTCATGTTGACCTTTCAGGATCTTGTGGCTTAATCAAAAATAGCTATTAAGCACCTACTCTGGTACAGACTCTGTGCTAGGTAATGGACATGACATAAAGATGACTAAGATATGATTTCTTTCTCTAGCTCATGGTTCAGACAGGATATATAAGAAATTTACTTTAAAAAGAATCGTGATGGTGTAACACACTATTCAAATTGATATGGGCACAGATTCAGCCTGGGTCATTTCAAAGAATGCTTCACTGTTAAGGTGAGGATGAAGATGATTGTTATGGACTGAGTGTTTATGTCCTTCCAAAATTCATATGTTGAAGTTGAACATGTGAAGATAGGTTTAAATGTGACATATTATTTTCAAGGGTCACATTTGTGTGGCTGGAGTCAATTAGTTATTATGATGAAACTGTAAACAATGATGAGGCAGCCTTCTAATGTGGCTGCAGCTAGAGATGGAGTCTGTAAGGAAGTACATAAGGTTAAATGAGATCACAAGGCTGGGACCCTGATCCTATAGGATTAGTGCCCTTTTAAGAAGAGACAACAGAGACCTTGTTTTCTCTCTCTCTCTCTCTCTCTCTCCTTGGCACACAAAGAAGAGATCCTATAAAGACATAGTGAGATGGTGGCTGCCTAGAAGTCAAGAGAAGAGGTCTCATAATGAAGCCTAGCTTGCTGGCACTTTCATCATGGACTTCCCAGTCTCTAGAAATGTGGAAAAAAATGAATTACTTTGTTCACATCACCCAGTCTGTGGTGTTTTGTTATAGCAGCCTGAGCAGACTAAAACAGTATTTCATGTGCAGTTTGAAGGATGAATCAAAGTTTGCCTGCACAGAGGGAAAAACAAAGGGAATTAGGAACAAGAGGATGGAGAGAAGGAGCAAATGGAAAAAGGAGAAGAGATAAAGAATGAAGCAAGGACCAGGAGCAGTCTGAGCAGAAGAGACCTGGGAAACAAAGCAGGGCCACACACATACATTTAGTCAGAGGTAGAAAGTGGGGAATATGGCATGTAATTTTTTTTTTTTCCAATTTTTGAGTTAAGGCAGGTAGGGATAAGTAGACGAAGGAAATTACAAAGGTTTGAAATATTTGCCACAAGGAAAGAAAAAGTAAACTGAACACAAATCAGTGACAACCAAATGGCATTATTAGGGTTAGGCTGGGGTCGGAAACAGGTTACTAAGGACCAATTAGATTCTGGTGGTGGTATTTTCCATGTGGAACAAAAGTGGAGCAAGCAGAAGATCGGATTGGCCAGGTATGGAAGACTGACAGGGCAGCTGTGGCAGAACCAGAAAGTGGGGTTGTTGACACAGCAGAAAGAGGACTGCTGGCTAACCCAATTACTTGGGGGTAGTAGTGAAGAAAACTGAAATAAAGCAAGAGAAAGGTTAGAGAGAGATTGGGAAAAAAGAAGAAAGGAGAAATCTGAATAAAGGATGGAGGAAAAAATGAGAGATATTATTTTATAGAACTAGAGCCAGAGAGAAATGTTGAATAAAATGATAATTTGTTTTCACTTGATTAAACACAGCAGAGACTAGTGAGCTCTCCAGCATACCATTTTTTTTTTTTCCTTCTGAGTACCATATAAATCACGATTCCCATATGGCCAATGCAGTATGGGAAGAACTTATATAAGCCACTTTTAAGAACGGCACCCCCTGCAATATGATTCTCACATTCTTTGCCTTGCTGTGGTGACCTTGGAAACCATGTGTTGAAGACACAGAAGCACAAGATGGAAGGAGCTTCAGAGCTACTTACAGATCAGAAACACCTCTTTTGATCAATGTTGCTTTAATTAATACAGGAAGAAATACAAACACATTTGAGATATTCAAGTGGAATTCATCTGCAGATATTATAAGAATACCTTTCAATTTCTACAATAGAAATACTATCAACTGATTTCACATGTACTCTAGTGATGTCATGACTACACACATCTCATTTGGGAATTGCTGTATAACGTTTTCATATGAGATCTTTGGGGGGTTTAAAAGAGGGTAACTATGATGACTATGAACTGTTTAACCAAGTATAATGACATATTTATTGACAAATACTTGTAGATTTTTAAACTCAGAATGCACATACACATCTTCCTAAAACAGTCCTTGCCTTCCAGGTGTCCCTCCAAACGAGGGTGGGAGCTGAAGTGTGAGTGTAGAAGAAGGGATTCAGCGAGGTAGAAGTTCTGAGGAGAGATTTATTTACCTCAGCTCCACTTCTATCTGCTCTGAGTAGAATTTCTCCCCTTTCTGTTCTCACCATGCCTTTGAGTGACATAAACAAAGCCACTGTGTTAAAGCAAAACAAAAAACTGCAATAGTCTCACAACCATTCTTACTTTTAGCCCCTTAAGTGGTTTCCTAAGGGTATTTTACAGCTTGTTCCTCCAGATAAAAGAAGAGAACATTTTTTAAAAAAGCAGCGTCCAGCCCTGAGTAAGTGAGGGAGGGTGTAGCTTCAGCCAGAAGACTATTTGTGAACTTTAGAGAGGAAGACAAATTCTGCTGACAAGGGGCCAAGCAACAAGGCAGGAGCTGAAGAGGACAGTGTACTTTGAAAAGAACTTGTGCTTTAGAGCCACTCAGATCTAAGTCAGTCCCCTAGTTCTACTGTGTTCTCTATTAAGGGCTGTTGCTTTAGGTAAACTAGTATTTTTCCCTGAATTGACATTTTTCCTCTCTAAATTGTGCAAATATAATATCCACTTCACATGCTTGCTGTAAGAATTAAAGATCATAAATGTAAGCAATGCACAGAGCTTAATAAGGGACTTACTAAAAAGAGAACAACTTGATTAGCCAAACAAAAGATATTTGAGCACCCTACTATATGTGACACCAGCTTCTTTAAATTAGCAAGGAAGTGTTAGGGAAACAGACTGATGGTATATGGGCATTCACTGTACTATCTTTGCAACTTTTCTGTAAATCTAAATATATCCCCCCCAAAAGCACAATAATATATTTATTTTCCATGCAGTTTGCCAAAATAATTTACTGCTAAATGTGGAACCTGAAGTGAAATTTTGCTAAGACTTGAGTACAGGTGTTTCAAATAACGCTCATAGCCAGTAGACTTTTAAGTCAGGCCCAGACAAGTTGGAAACAACCTGTTTGGGTGGGGGTAGTGGTGGGAGTAGGGGGAAATCTCTAGAATTTACTACAGAAACATAATCCCTTTATCTGAAACTTTTCTGACCAGATGTGTTTTGAAACTCAGAGTTTTTCAAATTTTAGGAAGGAATTACAAAATATTCTATATGAGGTCTGGAGCAGCACCTTGTATTTGATCACATTAGTGATTCTGCAGTGAAATTATGAATATTCGGGTAAATGAGTTAAAGAATGTAAATAGCCTCACATTAGGTCAGGCCAGTTTTTGCTACCTAATGGGGCATTTATTTCAGATTTCAGAGCTTTCAGGACTTGGGTTTCTCAGATAACAAATTATGGATATATTTACTACGAAAAATCCCTAAATTATCACCAACCAACCTTTGCTTCTTTCCTCACCCTGTACCCCACATACAATTTCTTATCAGGGGAGTGGCTTTCACCTCAGAAGTAGCAAGAAACGTACTCTCTTTACAGATTTTTATAAAGGAAAACATGAAACATAAAAGCAAAAATCATGTTTCCTTGTGCCATTATGACAACTTTGTGTCTTTTGTCTTCCTGGGATTAATTACCCGTCTCCCTGCCTTGCATCTACTTCCTAGGTGTGTCAAGCCTCTCTTGCTATAAAGAGGAAAAACAAACAAACAAAACACATCACTATATTTTTCTGAAATTAGACTTTCATTGGAGACCATCTTATTTCCCCAACCATTAAAGAATAATACTTCCTTAGTCTCAATTTTTTTCTTTCTTTGATTTTTGATCTCTCAGTTAAAATTGGTGAGCCAAATGAATATTTCAATTTGAATAATTTAAAAATGTTTGATTCCAGCCTTCTTCATAGATAAAATTAATTTCGAAAGAGCATTATTGAAACCAGGCACTCTTTCTAAACTAAGAATTCCAGATGTTTTTAGTCGCTGCCTATGACATTTCCACAATCAGAATAAATTGTGTTTCCCGAGTAATGTAATAGATAGAAGTGCTGAATAAATCTCGTGCAGTTGAGATGACAAAATTAACATGCTGATGACATTTTAATGTTTCAATATAATCAAGGGGGCATGGATCATGCCTCCACCAGTTCTAATATAATTCTATTCTTTAATCTTTTTCCAAGACAAAATAAAATATAGATAGATTTCAGAAAGTATATAAGCAGAGTGTGCTTCAGTCTTCAGGCGAGCTGTTTAGGATGCATCTGAAATGCTATTTAGGTTCAGCTTTGCCAGTAGATATTTTACCAAAGCAATTGAGTTATATATAAAAATCCTGGATTGATTAAAAAAATATTTTGTTGTTCTCTTTCTGAAGGTTTCTGTTGATGCTTCTGCTACAATTACCATATTTAGGCAGAAAATGTGCTGATTTAAACAAGGAAATCAATATATTTTGATTGGATCCAATAAATAACTGCTATTCACCTAGTCTCACAAAAATATGTAAAGAAATAAATACATAAACTTCTTAGAGGCAAAATTTCAAAAAGACAAATAACTGGTAATCATAAAAATATGAAAGGTACATTTTTTTTCTAACAGTGTAATGCAAACTGAAATCTTAGAGGCCAATTCTTCCCTGGAGGAAGCAATAACCTGACTACACAAGTGGGTTAAAGATCCGTGTTGAATGTTGAAAAAGTTGGATAGTCCTTGCTCAGTGGCATAGGAGAGGAGAAGAAAAGACAACGAGATGGAACGGCAGTACTTCTTTCCTCATCCTCCCCTGGAGAAGGTGGTGATGACAGGCTAAATAAGAACAATAAGCAGTGATGGCCTTGCCAGGAGTCAGGTGTAGATGGAAATGGGTGACACAAGATAAGTGGTTTCTTGGCCACTCATGTTCACTATAAGACAATTAAAGAATGAAGACTTATTGCTAAACAATAGTTTTCAATTTAATATTTAATTGTACACCTCTTTATTTTTCAGGCAAAATCTCATTCAAAGACATACTATATTAAACTGATAAGAGAAGAACTCCCTGAGTAGAGCAGGGGGCTACTGGTTGGCCCTGATGTGGTTTCCTAGAGGATGATATTAAACTTGCCACTACAGATTCACCTAAAAACATGGAAGAGGCACAATTTTTCCCCAAGATTATTTTTCCAACATATTTTTCTATTTCAGTCACTGCCAAAAAACTGATCTAAGACATATATTGAAATACATGCAATTTTTCAGTACTTCTACCTTTCTTACCTCTACCCCAATTTGGAGGATGACAACAAGGCCACTTATGCCAGGCCTCTGCTTAACCTATTTTCCATGTGTTCTCTGTGTCAGAATGGATGATTTCAGCTGCAATTAAAAGAAACCCTAATCAGAGTGGCTTCAGTTACGAAGAAATTGATTATTCCTGCCCTAGCATTAGGGCATGTCCAAGCTGGACAGGTAGAATGGCTTAAGGACATCAGCAGTGTACTTAATTCTCCCATCTCTCTGGTTTATTGTCCCATGCCTGTTTCTCCTAGTAGTCCTAAGATGGCTGGCAAAAGTAACTGGGGCTCCTCTTGTTCATCTTTAGCAGGAAAGAGAAAGAGAGAAAGAGAGAGAGGAGGGGGAGAAAGAGGAAGAACGAGGAGGAGGAGCAAGGGAGGAAGGGGGAGGGGAGGAAGAAAAAAGAAAGGGAAGAGGAGAAAGAGGAAGAAGAAAAAGAAGAAGAGGAGGAGGAAGAGGTGAAGGAGGAGAAGAAGGCAGGGAGAGAGGGAGGGAGGAAGGGGAGAGAGCCAGTCTCTAACCATCTAACCATGGAATATAAGCCTTACTTAGTCTCGTTGCCCCAATCTCAGAACAATTTACGGTTGGCAAGAGAAGACTAAGAGTCAATTGGCTGAGGGAGAGGAAGGGGGCATTGTGTGAAGGCATCTGTGTGATTCTACCACTACTGAAGTCTGTCCTGACAACTGAAGTCTGTCCTGACAACTGAAGTCTGTCTCACAATCCCAAATCTGGTGGTCTAATAGAATAATCCATGCTTAACTGCCAAGATAAGTATTCAGAGAGGCTGAATACTGAACCTGAACAACACCTCTGGCAGCAGAGACTGGATTAACATGGCTATTTTGTTTCTGTCTCAGCTAGGGGGCTTTATGAAGTATATCAAGTATATCATTCAAAAAAGTGGGCTTTAATGTCACACACCAGGGATCCAAGTATGTAACGTACAACTGTGTTCATTTCTCTCTCTCTCTCTCTGTCCCCTGAGATACCTTGAAGGAATGAGTGTACTCATACACTGACCCTCACAGTAAAGGGCTGAGAAATCTCCAGAATGTACTGTTTTACACTAACAACTTAGCACCTATCCCAGGCATCTACAAAAGCACTCCAAGCTGTCAGTTGCTTTAGCAGATTGACAGCTCTAAAAACCTCCCATAAGCTAAGATCTGAGGTTCCTTGGTGGAGGTATGGTCAAGGGATGTCTCTCTTCCAATCTTGCTTATTGAATTTGAAAACTCCGTAGCTTTTTCTGTTAAGGAAGCTGCTGAAAAGAGAAATGTTATAGAAATGAGATAAAAGAAAAGAATGAAAAAAGTTTAAAATAAAGATAAATGTAAGCTAACTTTTCATTTCAACACACTGACAAAAACTAAATATATTTTTACTGAAAAATTGGGGGTCTGTTTTACATAATTTCTAACCTCAGAATACTTCTAACCACTATTGCAGTCACCTAATACTTTACTTTCACTAAGAGAATAGTAGTAATTCAGAGTACTCTGAGCTTGTTTCAATGATAATGGTACAACTGTTCACTTTTCTTTCATTAAAAAGTGAATTATTAGTGCATTTCTGTTATTAGGGTCAATGCAAGTTGAATTTTTGATGGGGATAGAATTTCTTACGGTTACTGTCATTCTTTCAGGCACCTTCAAATAGAGTCCTGAACTGTCCAAGAACCCCACTGCATAAAACCATATAGATCTCTGGACTTTCTCAAGCTTCTGTGCCCCCTAAAATCAATTTGTTTGTGTGTACTCTTTCTGCTACGTGATAGTATGTGTTTAGGGATTAAACTTAATTATAAATAAATTTTTAAATAATAATTTCTGAAATTATTAACATAAGACCAAGGTAATACATTGCTCTTCTGATAAAATGTAATGCCTTATCAAGACAAAATGTAGAAGTTCCTGAATGGCTCTCCAACAAAAATTTTTACAGTAGACATTTTAGAGACATTTTGGTAGGAGAGAAAAATATTTCAATAGACACATTCCTTAAATTATGCCACTTAAGCACTGCCTACATTGTCTACATGCTAATCTGGTTTACAAAAGAAGATTTCAAGATGATTACTCTCAATTCATTTTTACATTTCTTATTCAAAAAAGCATTTTGAATATTGGAAGGAGTATTAGAGTTGGGGGCTCTTTAGTTTCACACTGGTTGCAACATTTTAGCCAAAGTATTTGACATTTTTAATTTGTCGTTTCCTTGTAAATGGAATTAGTGACCCCAGGAGGGTCTTACTGTATGGATTAAGTAAGAGTAAACAACAAATTCAAATACAAACATGCCTCAATGGGCAAAGAGGTAAGAGCACATATAAAGAAGTTTAAGTCGTGTTTTCCAGTGGGTGAGCCACCTTAGAAGCAGATCTTCCAGCTCCAGTCAGGCCTTCAGATGACTATGGTCCCTGCCAACACCACAACTGCAACCTCACGAGAGACCCTGAGCCAGGACTACCTGTCAGGAACTGTGGAGGGTCTAAGATTTTACTCTACTTGCCAACTAACACATCAGCCTGCCTCATTTTCATGCATACTTGCACAAGACACAATGTTCCTGGGTTAGAGACAAAGAGCTTTATTATTCAGAGCAGGAACAATAATCACAGTATTAGCGTTTTCTTGCGCTGGTTTGAGTCTTAATTCCTACAGAGAAATGTGAACAAGGCCAGGTGACACCTGCACATACAGAGGACTGCATTGCCTGACAGGAACCTGAGCTTACAAGTCTTTTATAATGGACAGTAAGGATGCCTATATTTGCTTAAGTGAAAGACAGAATATCTATCTTCCAAGGCAGATCACTCTATAAACATACTTGGAAAGAGAGCTTAGAATAAAGGCAATCAGTGATTTTCTCTCAATAAGTGCAGAAATGTGAGGGAACCATGGACAACTGTCTTTCAAATCTACCCAGCTTAAACCACACCTGAATTCCTGACCCATAGAAACTGTGAGATAAAAATTGTTTATTACTGTTTTAAGCTTAGAGTTTTGAGGTAATTTGTTACACAGTAACAGATAACAAATATAACTGGTTTACAAAAAAGGAAAAACCTAACTGGAAATCAGTAATTATTAAGTAATAACTAATTGCTAAGGAATATTTAGGGACTCTAGGACTAGTGGCGGTAGCATTGTTACCACACCAAAAACTGAAGAGATGATAGAGGAAAAGCTCACTGAAACCAGAGGAAAGCAAGAATCACATAGAAGAGGCCATCGTTCAATGAGGGGTAACCTTTAGCTAAGGCAGGAGACCTTCCAGGGAGTTCATCCAGGAGAATAAATACCCTGACTTCTCTCTTCTTTTTTTCCCCCCATTTACCCACTGGCTAAAACCAAATGGACAGCAGAGGAATGGACGTCCTGTTGATGTCATTCATACAGGTGAGCGCCCCTCCCACCCCCGGCAGAGAAGGACAGAAAGTGAATCTGGGGAGCAAACAGAAGATATCCGGTATAATCTGCAAATAAGAGAGCTAATACATACCTCTTCTAACAGGGGAAGTTTCTACCCAGTACTAAATGGTTGTTATGTGGTTATTCAGTTGGAAATGCAGGAATTTGAGAAGCATCACTGGGGGTAGGAGGTGGAGGGAGGGACTTGAACAACAGGCAAAAGTGAATAAGCGACTGCGTGGAGACTCTGCCCAGGGTCAGCAATAGAAAGTCTTACTGCGTAAACTCATTGCAGTCAAGCTCAACAACACTTCCTCTGCCCACCTTGTGTTCTCCTCGGTGTCAGAGCCAAATGTGGAGACGTTAGATTCCCTCAACCCAAATTCCTGACTGGGTTTCAAACCTTCTCCATAGCCACGACTTGTAGATAATTAAAACTTTTGCATGTTGTAATTGGATGCAGGTTGCCAATAGTCAACTTGTGGTATAGGTAAAAGTGCTTTGTAAATTATCACATAGAACGCAAAATAAAGTGAAACACTGTGAATCCTATTTACAAAAAGACCATTTGTCAATTTATAAAAGTCTTTAAAAGCAATCAATGACTTTGCACGATTTCTAGGAATTCAACAACATTGGATTTCTAACTAGTGTTTAAATTTAATTTAGACTTACTTGTATCCACAATTCATACTCAGGATCAAAGGGGTTGATAGATTTATTAAATCTACCAAAATTCACTAAATTTTTACAAGATATACTAAGATGTAACTACAAAGTAGAAACCATACAATTCTCTATAAAACAAATATGAACAGTTTTATCATTCTGACCAATAATTTAGAAAATATATAACTCCATCCATAAAAAGGCGATAATAATTTTAATGTAAAATAGGATTTATTAATAAAAACACTATTAGATTAAGATAATAATAGGCAACAGGATATTAACTAACAATCCACCAAATAAACTAAACCATAAAATAAGCAAAAAAATGGTCAACATGCTTATAGTCAAATAAATACAAAAAGGAAAAGATAAAAACTTCAATTAAGTAAACTTTTGGTTGGACTACATGTTAATACGGACTTTCTAGAATGCTCTTGGGCAATGTGTAGTAAGAATTTTTTTAAAGATTATTTAATTTGATGTAAAATTCCATTGATAGAAATTTATTTTAAGGAAATAATCATATATTTGAGAAAGATTTATCAAATAATTGTTTTTGATATTATATTAACAAAATATTAACAAATATTAACAAAAGTATTTGGAAACATCTCAAACACCAGTTAAAAAATGATATATCAAATTCCCATACACCCATAATTTTGAATATTACTTGACTATTAAAATGAGATATTCAAACAGATTTTCATAATTTTGGGATGTTCTCACAATATGATAATGAAACAAAATAGAGACAAGATTGTATGCTGTATGATTGCAAGTATATTAAATATTCATGTATATATGACTGAAAGGAAATATGCCAAAATATAAATATTAATTAGAAGAGGATATCAATGTTTAGAAGGATTATAAATGGTATTATTTTACTCTTTATACTTTCTGTATTTCCCAGTCTTTCCAGTAATTATGAATATTATTAACTTTTCAAATGCTCTTTGTCCTTATTTAAAAAGCCCTAATGAGCAATTATTGGCCAAGGGAATAACATAAATACACACTAAAATACCTTCTACGTACTGTCAAAACATTCTCCTAACCTACTATTAAGAAAGGGGTTTTATAATAGAAATTACTGTGTACTTTTTTTATGACTCTATTACTAAAGGTCTTCAATCACATCTGTGACTTTTCACCACACAAAAGAATATATACATTGAATTCAGGCCAAGTGATTACTAACTTGTGTTTTAGAGTAACAATTCATGCCAAGTGATTGGTAACTGATATTTTAGAATGAAAATTCAGGGACTTCAAAGTGATAGGTTTCACTATAATTGTAACTTGGCCTTTTCCACCTCATGAGCGGATTGGCCCTTAAAGTCCTGCTTAAACACAAGCTGAATGATGTGTAATCATCATAGGGAAAGGTTTGTAGGCAGCACAGTCTTTACTATCCTGGAAGAGGGAAGGAAGATAAAGAAATATGTTTGTGCTAAGACAATTCTTCTGCACATCTTTGTTTCTTTGATGAAATGAAACAATGGAAGGATATTTTCATTTTATATTACAAACACAGTAAAACCTGAAGGCTGCAGAATCCTTGACTTTCAGTTTAATAATTTTAGTTTTCTATAAATCTCTTAAACACTAGTCGTGGTAAACTTTTCATAATACTCAACAAACAACTACTTGAAAGTGTTCATTTCAATTATCTAAGGAATATTTCCTATTTTGTATATCTGATTCACTAACTAATAGCACAAAACACAATTTGATCAACTCTTACCTGAACTGTTTCAATAGGCTCTTAACTGTTGTCTCATTCCCTGCTTTGTTTAATTTCTTCTCCATGTTGACTTCAACATTACTTGCTGAAAAATAAAAGCAAAAATAAAACAAACATGAATTATGTTTTCCTTGCCCTCAAAATTCTTTAGCATGGCATTCAAGGTTCTTCAGAATATGCTTCAGCTGACCTCCTTGCCATTTTCTGTACATGCCATGAATATTCCTACCTCCACAAGTTTATATCTGCTCTCCACTCATATTCCCCCTGGAATCTTGTAGGACTCTGCCTATACTTCCAGTTTCAGACTTCACTCATTTTCCCATTTTTTTCCCTCCTCATTATGTTTTGCCCTTTAGATTGCAGGCAGTTAAGATACTTTTTCTTGAGTTCTCTATCTTGGCAGGATTTTCCATAGCGCTTTGTATAGAGTTTGCTTTTACTAACTGTATACAAAGCTGTTGACCAAACTCAAAATTCTATTTCAAATGTGTATGTCGATCACTGCATGTATGATTCTCCATGTGTCTGAAACCTTGGTTCCAGAGAGTCACTTTCCTCTGCATTGCTGTGTACCAATGTGGTATCTGTGAGGTTACCGTCTTTCCCCGTAACACTATGACTCTAGTGTCTCCTTCAGATACTCTATCTAATTATGACTTTATAAAAATATATTAACTCATGGACATTTTAAAAATAATTTCTATGTACCAGCTCTTTCAAATGCGGACTAAAGGAATTGAAAAATTATCATTCTTCATAAATCTGTCTCTCCTTCCTTTTTCCTTTGAACAAATAATTACTGTGCAACTCCTAGGTTCCAGGCATTGTGCTAGGTAGGCACCAGGGACATAGTGCCCAATAAGGCAGATGCAGTCCTTGAGAGGTGATGGACCTCTCAGGCATGCAAAAGCAGATATGAGAGAAAGACTTTATTTTTCATTCATTGCAACTGCATTAAGTGCTAGGAAGAAATAGATTCTCTCAGGGGAAAGTTTATTTGGAAAACCTACCAAACTGGGGTAGTTAAGAAAGGTCTTCAAAGAAAGCTCACATTTCAGCTGAGATTTACAGAATGGACAGCAATCAATGCAATAAAAATCAAGCAGGAATTATCCCAGCTAGAAAGAACAAAGGCCCCAAGGTTCTTGCTCTAGAAAGTGCAAAGGCCCTGAGGTTGGAAAAAATATGAAGAAATGGAAGAAGGCCAATATGGCTAGAATGCAAAGAGGGAATAGGATTTATCCAAGAAAAATGAGGCTGCAATACTTCCCTGAGAGTTGCTCTGTTATTGCTATTAATGATAAAGATGGATGCAGTAAGACAACAAGGATTGTAGCCTGGTGACTAATTCCAGATGACTTCCACTTTCTTAGCATGATAAATGAGAACAAAGCCTTCAGATAGGACATCTCTGCATTTCCACATCCTTGACCAACCAATCCTGAAAAAAGTTACTGGGCCAAAAGTGGGTGGGGGTAGCTTTCAAATATACATCTTCCATCTTGATTTAGAAAACCTTGTTAATAGATTCTTTATAAAGAACCCATAGCAAAGAACTTAGATTCCTTCACTTGAACTTTCAAATTATTTTCATAAAAAATGGAAGCAGTAGAAAGAAGAAACTAGTAAGTCAGAGAATTATAAGGTAGAGACCCTTAAAAGAGAAGCACTGCAAATTTTAAAATCAAGCAAGTATTAACCACCACAGAAATAAGATTGTAACTCAGGCAAACTAAATTTGGTTAAAGGAAACACTTTTTTTCTTAATGTGCTTCCTAGTAACCATTTATTTCTCTCACTTTTTAAAAACAAATTCCAGAGTTGCTCAATCTTTAAAAGTTTACAAGTATATTAAAATTAGCCTTGCAAAAATATGTGATGGAAAGGCTTTGAAAATGTACAGAAAAGTGCCAATCATTAAGAGGACTCGGGGGCTTCCCTGGTGGTGCAGTGGTTAAGAATCCGCCTGCCAATGCAGGGGACACGGGTTCAAGCCCTTGTCCGGGAAGATCCCACATGCCGCGGAGCAACTAAACCCGTGCACCACAACTACTGAAGCCCGCGCACCTAGAGCCCATGCTCTGCAACAAGAGAAGCCACCACAGTGAGAAGCCCTCACATCGGAACGAAGATCAGTCCCCGCTCGCCACAACTAGAGAAAGCCCATGCACAGCAGCAAAGACCCAACACAGTTAAAAAAAAAAAAGACTTAGTAAGAAAAGAATATAAAGTAACCTAGTAATAATTTTTAAAAAAAAGGTCTCACCAATACAGAATGTCTTGTTAATATGAGTGATCCAAAAACTCATAAAATATACTCTGTTTACATATAGAAATGATGCTTTTTGAAAGATATAATTGCTTTTACATTGAAGTGGCCCTTGATAATGTTCTACTTAGATATCTTTGAAAGCACAAACAAAAATTATATAGCCATATATTTTATTACAGTGCATTTACATTGACATGTATGAAGAGTCATTCTTTACTTCATTATTTTGATCTTTTCCAGATAGAATATGCTTCTCAAGAGACAGAAAATATAGTTGAGGCTAGTAATCCTGTCTCTCTGTTAAAAAAAATGCTAACCTTACAAATGAAGTTACTCCACCAACATTGTCTTTACATCATTTATAGCAGTATTATATATGTGTATTTGTTGGGTTATATAAAAGTTGCAGATCAATGAAAACCCAAATTGATAACAGTATTTTTCTCCTGTGTGGGGAGGACTGAGAGAGGATGGAGATGCTCTGCTCTAGAAATTGCCCTCCTGTGATATCCTTACCCTGCATGTAATTCCAAGCATATTTGGATAAATCAGGGTCTAGTCATCCAGATGAACACCCAGGTTACAGAAAACACTAACACCTAATTAATAGCTATGCACAGAGCAAACAGCAATACAGTTATCTGATTTTTGTTCACCTCTCTTTCTATAAGACCTCGCTAGCGTTCATGTACATATGAAACATGAGATGCAGAGGTTAGACCATGGAGATTCAGGTTTGATGAAAATAGAGGAGAAAGGAGGAAAGGGAAAGCCAAAGCAAAAAAGGGAGGAATGGAAAGGGGCAAAGGGATGAATAAATTATGGCTAGAAAGACAATGATAAAATATAGCCATGAGGAAGATAAGAAAATGAAGAGAGGAAAGTGCGGGGAAATGAAATATAGCTGTTGAATCCGAAGTTCAATTAAATGTATTTCAATGAATAGTCTTCCATTGTCTTCTAGCTCCAAATTAGTCAAATTCACAATAATTTAACTAAGGAGTGAGGTGATATGGAGTTTATTAAGTTTTACATATTTTGACCACAACATCACTTTCAAAGGTAGCATCTAAACAAGTGACATTATGCTTATAATATTCAGAAATAATACAATTCAAACTCACATATATCATTTAAAATGTACTCTAGTTCTCTTTAAAAAAATGATGGTTGCAATAGAAATATTCAAGATAATGTCATTTTTCCACACCTCATCCTTCTCGGATTCTTTCTCCCTATGCTAAGTTATATTTTATTGAACCTATCTTTTCATAACATTTGTATCTGGAAATCTAGTTGCCTCTTCCAGTTACATTAAAAAAAAAAAAAAAACTTTTCGTTTAAGGAAAGATTTTATCCCAAGTTTTAAGAATAGATTCCAGATTTTAACTAAAGTAATCATTCCTGAGCTCTGTGATATAAATGAAATTCTTTTCCTCCTAAGTTGAAAAGGATCAGCAGTTAGACAAAAAACAAAACCAAAAACAGGTTCAAACTACAAATGTGGACTTCAGTTTCTCACAGTGTTATTTGACTACACTCTGAGGGATGTGTCTCTTACTATAAATTTAAAAGACAATGTGGGATATATTTTATTTTCTGGGTAAGAATTCCTAAGAAAATCAAAAACAAGTTATAACTTGCTACATTGTGATAAATATGTGAGTCAAGTTCAGCATCCTCTTAGCTTCCACCCACCCTCATCAACTTCCAAATGCACGTGCCACTGGCAAAGTCCCTCCATGGCCGCTATTATGTGTTCCCTATAATTTAATATCTTTTGTACACTGGTTAGACACTGCTTGACACAAATATCTATACATAGTCTATGGAAGAGATCACAGAATTCAGGGTCAAGCTGCTAATACTACTAAGTACTGCTAATCACTCTGAATATAAAGGTCTTAATTCTGGATTCTAATCCATTGCCAGAATAAATTATTCTGGGAACGAGTCTCAGAGATATTCTAATAGCACTGCAGTTATGTGAATAGTCCTGAAGTCCACAGGAGTCACATACTTCTGTTTTACTTTTCAAAAATATGTGTAAAATTCAATATATATTGTTCATATAAATTCATATATATTTAAGAATATTTACAATTCAGTATACATTTAAAATCACTTCCAAAAGAGATGACTTTGATGGTTGCAGGATACACTTTTCCTGCAACTGATATGTATTAAATCATTATAAATGACTTTTATTCTAGGATAGGGTGCACTTTGTCTTGTAACATTTATTGCTAATTTCATTCTTCACATCCCACTCATTAAATATCATTTGTAGCATAAAACACTAGGGGTTTTAGGGAATATAAAGTAAGCTCTTTTTATCTTCAAATTCAACATAAAGTAATTGGGTAAACAAGACGTCTGTGAGCTATTTCAGCTATAATATGTATTCATTCATCCAATAACATTTATTCAGTTATGACTATCTTTTGTATGCTGTTAGATGCTAAGGACAAATACAGAGATAGGTAATATTTACTAAATGGTACTGTGAATGTGTGTTACATGAATTCATTTATCTACTTCTCACAACCACCCTATGAGACAGGTACAATTTTATATTCCATTTTTTTTGTAAATCAGAAAATAAGGCACACGATGGTGAAATGCCTAGGCCTGAATCCCCTAGGCAGTAAATAGTGAATCTGGGATTCAAACTCAGGAAGTCTTTTTTCAAAATCTACACCTTTAGCGGCTATATGTTATTGCCCCCCAATACAAATAAAAGGGGGGCAATAACATGCGTTCAAATTTACAACCTTGTTGGAACGCTGTATCTGCAAATATAAACAAATTTACATCTATTGCAGATAGGAAGTGAACAATTTCGAAACAGCATAAACACAACTGAATTAGAGAATGAAGTATAGTACAGATAGCCCGTGGATTCCCTCAGAGCTTGAAAACTATTTCTGGGAAAAACTTGAATTTGGAAGGAAACACCTAAATATCTAATTTGAAAGGACAAAATTGCCCCCAAAATCAAATAGAGGGACAGCATGGTCTGGAAGCTACCCCGCACATCCAACAACACTGGCTGGGATTGCACCTGGTAGAGCAAACTTCCTGGGCTGAAAATGAATACTTACACCCACCAAATTAACTAAATTTACCATTCCTTACTCATTAGACCTCTGAGTTGTTGTTTTTAATGGCAAAGCTCGTCACAATTCAAGGACGTATACACTAATCGCTAGTGAAATATAAATGGATAAATCATGAAAGACTTACTTAGAGAGTAACATTCTAAACTTGGTGTCTTCAGTAAAGCATTAACTTTGATTTACTAATATAGTCATCTCATGTTAATTGAACAGTACTATTAGGTATATACAAGATATGAGTTAATTATATGTCACTTAAAATCATT
This sequence comes from Physeter macrocephalus, assembly GCF_002837175.3. Classification (NCBI taxonomy): domain Eukaryota; kingdom Metazoa; phylum Chordata; class Mammalia; order Artiodactyla; family Physeteridae; genus Physeter; species Physeter macrocephalus. The sequence goes on from NC_041215.1 coordinate 53,705,271, forward strand.
ATATTGAGGATACACAATAAAGGATTCACTATTGGCTTATAGGAGGTATTATTAATGCATCCTGAAGCCAAGGCCATTTGCAGTGACAACTTTTGTGGAAAGTTCCAATGCAGAAAAGGAGATATGATCTGAGATCATTTAATATTCCTTTTCCCTCAGTAAGTCAAAGGTTCAACTTTATGTCTGTGAATCTCCCCTCTTTCTCTAGCCTTTTATAATCTTTATATTATATGGAATAACTTTTACTTTATATTCAAGTGTTTCATGTACTTTGAGATTATTTCCATCTACTACCTTTAACATAGAAAAACAAATACCAGACCTTAAGGATTCACTCATTTATGCTTTGGAAAAGGAAGTTATAGATTTCTGGCATAGCCAGGGAGAAGCTATTCTGTGGTAGGGCAGCTAAGCAATCAAATTTATTATGTTGTGACACCTTTTTAACCCCAGGACTCAAACTGAAATTTTCCCCAATAATGATTTGTTATAATTTGCAGCTACTAAAAATCATATTATAAAATAATATTTGAGAAAAAGTAGACTATAAAAGTATATATATTTTACTAAGACACTGTATACATAGATATGAAAAATTACCAAAAACTCCTATGCCAAACACTACCAGTTATTAGATTTTCATATCAGAATTACTAATAGTAACTTTGATTCCCAGCTTGGTCCTTTAGTATTTTAAAAGATTTTGTATTCAGTATGAGATACACTTACATTTCACTAAAACATTATTCTTAAAAACCTATTTAGTTCTCATTTATTTGCATTATTTGTTATGCATTGTATGTAGAATTATTGAGTTGAAATCTCTGACTTATTTATTCCTTCAGACCGTCCTCCACCACAGTGAGCTAATATCAAGGTGCTGTCAGCAGGGTTTTTCTAACTACCGGGGGGAATCCATCCATTTAGTGGTCAATTTTTTGTGAAACTTTTTTTTTGTTTTACATGTATGAAAATATGTTGGTATGCATGGTAAGATGTATTTCTTACTATGGGACTAGGTCACAAAAGTTTGAAAACTACAGCACTAAAACAAACTATGTAAACAGAGGAAGAAACATAAGTACAAAGGGATTAAAACAGCTTTGCTCTAGAGTTCACCTAAGCAAGAAGTGGCAGCAACAGGAGCAATATCATGTATGACTGTCAAGTGTTCATCTTAATCATGCTGCCATAGGGTGCATTATATAAATCAAAGAATGGCAGCTAGCTACAAAAACTGTACCCCATATTTCAGAACTTTTTATCCTTATCACTCAGCAGCATTCCTTAATGTGGCAAATATGGAGCACTCTAGAAGGAAAAGAAGGAAAATATAATTATTTACATAATTAACTTGATTACTTTAACATTGTTTCTAGGCCCTATAAAAAACAATGATACCAAAAAAATCTACACTTTGCCTCCATTAGTATCAATTAGTAATATAGTCATTTCTCAATTATATCGTTGCCTACTATGCATGTATCCAATAATCTAAAATTAAAATCCAGTACGCTGTGCCATTCTCATTAAATGCCTTACATCTAATCTGTTGCACTTGAGCTAGTGAAGGATATTGTTTTGGAAAGGTAATTAGCAATATTATTCCGTACAACATTCTATCTGCTACAATAGAGAGTTTTAGAAGAAACCAGCATATATTCTAATTGAACTATCCATTTGACATAAGCATTCGCACTGATACTGTTAATTATTATCTGCTTTAACTGGTCAATTAAAACTGTAAAAAGGATGGCCAGTGTGAAAGTAGTGTTTTTAAAATGTTGTCTCCTCATCATTTAACTCCAATAACTTAATAGTATCACTTTCACCAAGTGAATCAAATGCTTCAAATGCACATATCTTTCTTAAAATATTAAAAAATAAAACAAGTAATAGTCTGTGTCATATGGTGACAAGTACAGTTCAAAGTGCTATTACCACTGTTCTCATGGTGATAATTAATCCTTTAGTCATTATCATAATGAGAAACCATGTTCAGAAAATGCTGATTGAAAAATTCAGATATCAAACACAAGTCACTCGTTGCCTATCAGCCAAATTGATTCTTACACTTATGGCAGATTAGCACAGAGCCTTCTAAATAATTTATCTAGCCTACTCCAAATTTTTCTAGCCTTCTTATGTTTCACTTCATGATTTTTTAAGTGGGCTGTTCTAACATGAAGCACCAGCATTACACTTTTATTTCTTAATTTGTGATGGAACTTTCATCCTAATCAGAATCATTTCCTGATTTTGTTTTTAATGTTGTCTATACTTCATCCCTTAACTGAAATAATTGGAATAAGTTTGCAACTATCTATGGTCAATTAAGTCTGAAAACTTTCAAATTTTTAAGTATAACTTCAAAAGAACCAGTAGTTATTTTCACAGTGCCCAAAATGAAAACCACAAGCAAACTTAATATTTCAAAGGAATCTAACTCCGACTTCATCTAGAAGGATATACAGAAAAAGATGTTGTTTTTTTCCCCAACATGCAGAAACTCTAAGCACTACACATTATTAAGTGTGAAATAGTTTTAAATGAATGTTGATTTTTATCTCAAATTTCAGTCTTACATAGACCCGCTGAACATTTCCATGAAGATGTACTGTAATAGCCTGAGGAGACACTCAACTGCCCCAGTTATATCTTAATCCTGCTTGCCCTCTTACCTCACTTTCCCCAGTATTCCTCAATTTCGAAACGTGAGTGTTATATTGAAATCCATTTTTTGTCCTTGGCAATCACACCCAACTGGCCACACACACATGGCTTCTCCAGCTTCAGTCATGTGTGTAAGACCACACACATACAACCGGCAATCAGGTTACACTGCAGCATCCCTTGACACTTTTGTCTAAGATCCCACTGAGTCATGGGTGGCATCACAGAATAAGAAACAGAGAAAGAGTGTGGATTCAGAGTGCAGCACTAATAAGAATAAAATATGGGTGGCTTGGAGCAAGGGGTAGGCACGTTCATAAGACAAAATTTCAAACTTCTTCAAAGGTGATCGTACATAAGCTTAACTACACAATATCAATACTATTATACCAACAGGACCATTCTAAAAAGAAAGGAAAAATTAAAAGAAAAAAGGAGGAAAGGTAAAAAATAAAATAAAATCATTGGTTCGGTTATACTCCCTGAGCCAATGAGAAACAAAAATTCTATGGTGTTTGACTGATGGTTCCAGCATCAGGAATAAACCATTGTTGGAATATTTCATATTCTTAAGCTTACAATCCTTTAAAGATCTCTGCATGCTAACCAAAATTATAATTATACTACACCAGAATGGCAGCAATATCACCAGTTCAGGCAAAGCATCATTCATAGGAATTAAGGATTGAGATCATTGCTTCTCTCTGAGCCATTTCTCTAGGAGTACTTTTACAATTCAAAGACTTGTTCAATATGCCTGTTTATTATCACAATCTAATAGTGTTCTGTGTCAGCTTGTGGATTAAGACTGTTATAAATTGCATTTACATCTTTAATCAAGCTGCCTAGGTTACTGATTACTTAATAGTAAAACCTATTTCCTTACTTACATGGGATATTTAAAATCAAGTTTGATAATGGCTATTGCACTCTCAAATATGCTTACTCATCAATGCTGACCATCCATACAACTGGAATTTCGAATTTGTCGAAATAAGAACTTGAGAGGGGTTCTCTCCAAGTTAATAGTAACTTTTCATATTCTAAAGATTCCTTAGTTCTCTATTCTAGCTGTCTTTTGCATGTAGCCATATATTAACATGGGACAATTTTGACAGTCCTTTGGCAAGGCAATTGGGAACTGGCCATTCTATCTCTTGGGTCAATAAATTCTGCCCAAAACATCCTGTCAAATTCATCTAATGGATACGTAGAATATGTAGAGTTGAGAAGACTGTCAAACTGGACAGCTGGGGAATCATTATGTATGACTATCATAACCAATCAAAAGTCTGGAGGGCTTCCCTGGTGGCGCAGTGGTTGAGAGTCCGCCTGCTGATGCAGGGCACACGGGTTTGTGCCCCGGTCCGGGAGGATCCCACGTGCCGCGGAGCGGCTGGGCCCGTGAGCCATGGCCGCTGGGCCTGCACGTCCGGAGCCTGTGCTCCGCGACGGGAGAGGCCACAACAGTGAGAGGCCCACGTACCGCAAAAAAAAAAAAAAAAAAAAGTCTGGAAGTGGGGCTCGAATTATTGGCTGCTATTATTTAGATGACTATCTTCCTCTGCTACTATTAAAAATATACAGACCGCATTTCTGTTCTTCATCCAAACAATGTCTTGCTCACCTCTGGACATTTTCACAGGCTATTTCCTAAGCTGACAATATCTAATATCCTTTTGCTTTTATTTGCTCCTTTTCCTTCCAGTGATTTCCCATCATCTATTTGATTTGATTTTCTTTTAAAACAGTATACCCCATATTTCTGAAGGGCATGGACACACTTAGTACACTCTCACAGAGAGTCAGTGAAATTCTCCTAATAGCTCTTAGCGTAAGCAAAAAATAATGAACAGTTTGCCAGAATGATCGTAATTCACACAAATAAGTTGGTGAGTTGATGAACATATAGTGCTTTTACTCTTCTTCTTTCTATTCTGCTCTCTTCCTTTCCATTTCTTTCTTAGTCCCTTCCCTTCTAAATTAGCCCTAAAACCTCTAGGTGCAGCAGAACAACTTACTGGTGAGTGGATGGAGAAGGGATATATGGGTAGTGGTCCAGAACAGGTTGTGGGTGCCTAAGCAGAGTAAGGAAGGCATCCCCATGAAAGGGCAGTCTAATCCGAGATGCTAAATATCAAGGAGGGTAGACTTACAGAACATAAGCCCATCATTGAATATTGGAGGACAAGCTGTGTCAACAGGGAGTCCATGCCAGGGAACGAGTACAGTGCAGACCATAGTTTATGTACCTACAGTGGTTTAATCAAATAAGTATATTTGAGGATAACGGGAGGTGGGTTTCTCATTGTAGAACTGATTTCCAAATATGGAAAAGTAAAAAACTAGAATAAACCCTGTGGTAATAGATTGGAATTGGAGTCATTGGTGGTAATACACACATACACATATACACGTGCACACATACATATATATGCCATATATATATAGTTATAGTTATATGTTGAAAATATAGATGTAAATCTAAGAGATATATATTGGATATAGATCAGTGATAGATATCAACATAGTATATGTGAAACACATACAGAACCATTCTCTAGCTTCCTCCACTGAAGGATCTGAGAGCAGTGATACCCCAATAGTAACAAGGAATTATAGAGAAACTGGGCCTTGGCTTCTAAATATCACTCACTATTGAAAAATAAACAGAGCCCCTTGGAGAAAGGGCTGTTTCCAGTACTGGAGCAGGGAAAGTGTGAGATAAGCCAAGAAATCTTAGTCTGCCAAAAATAACAAACAAAAAAGAAGCACTCAGATAATGATGGGACATAGAAACTATCTTGAAGAGCTCCCACTAGACAAGCGAAGGTAAGTGATAGTGGTTGATTAGAAGCTGTTGGGGCTTCCCTGGTGGCGCAGTGGTTGAGGGTCCGCCTGCCGGTGCAGGAGATACGGGTTCATGCCCCGGTCCGGGAGGATCCCACATGCCGCGGAGCGGCTGGGCCCGTGAGCCATGGCCGCTGGGCCTGCGCGTCCGGAGCCTGTGCCCCGCAACGGGAGAGGCCACAACAGTGAGAGGCCCGCATACCACAAAAACAACAACAACAACAAAAAAACCGTTGAATAAAATAGAAAATCATGAGTCCAAACACATATGAATAAAGGAACAAACAAACAAATAAATAAGGAGCATATTACATACTTTGAAGTACTTTCTCCACAAAACATTTTTTTTTAATTCCAAAGGTAAAAATGGTGAGGAGGACTTGCAAGATTTGTTAAGACCCCTCTGAATAATTGCTCAAAATCAGTGGTGAAATACATGATGTATGCTTACTTCAGGAATTCTGACAACACTACTTTGGTAAAGCCATAAAATGAATAGCGTAAGTAATAGAATGAACAAAAAAAATGTGATCTACCCAATAGAATGCAGTGAGAAATCACAGCACTGATACTTCGATATTCCTTTCAGTGTTATATAATCTAGATATAATCATGAAAGCCAATCCAAATTGAAAAACATTCTGCAAAACAACTAGCCTGTAATCTTCAAAAGGTCATGAAGGTCAAGGGTTGATGAACTGTTTTAAGCTGAAGGAGGAGACTAAGGAAATACAACTATGTTTCTTGACGCTGACCTGGATCCTCTGAGAATTAAATGGCAATGATATATCAATGTTAAGTTCCTGATTTTGATGGTTGTATTGGTCATATAGGAAACAAATACTAAAACATTTAGGGGTGAAGAGACACCAGGGCAGCAATGTACACTCAACTGGCACAGGAAACAACCAAAAAGTTATGTGTACCATACTTGCAACTTTTCTGTAAGTTTGTGATTAAATAATTAAATAAATAATTAAAAATTTTGTTAGGGAACTGAAGATAATCAAGCACTGATTATACTGTACCAGTTCCCTAGCACTACTCAGTCTTGTATGTGCCACTGCAAATCCGCTTACCACATTGCACTGAAAAAATGTGTGTAAGTGATAGTTCTCCTGTGATCTACTCTATGATATATATTTATGGCTCCACTGCTTAAAAGAGTCGATAGCTATGGTTTAGTAGATCATGTTTTTGTTTTTTGTTTTTGTGGTACGCGGGCCTCTCAGTGTTGCGGCCTCTCCCGTTGCGGAGCACAGGCTCCGGACGCGCAGGCTCAGCGGCCATGGCTCACGGGCCCAGCCGCTCCGCGGCATGTGGGATCTTCCTGGACCGGGGCACGAACCCGTATCCCCTGCATCGGCAGGCGGACTCTCAACCACTGCGCCACCAGGGAAGCCCAGTAGATCATGTTTTGATCATAGCTGGGTTATAAATAATCAACCTTGGATTGTATTCTTTTTTCCATAAAAGAGAAAAGTTTTGACCTGTATTAAAGAAGATAGAGAAATGGGAAGCAAGTCGCAGTGCAGAACACAACACATATGCATTCCACCAATGCACAGAGTAACTGCACTGGTTTCTTAGAATTATTCAGAGAATTCTTTCCAAATCTTGCAAGTTCTCTGTGACATTTTCTAGAAAATAGGTGGATAAATCATTTAAAATTATTTCTTAAAAAGGAGCCAAATGTAATAAACGAATCCCCCAAATTTCTAAACTATGCTGAAAATTTTCTAAGAAGCTTATTTTAGTTGCACCATACTGATCAGGTAATGTTTCCACTCTATTCTTCTTTTTGCTAATTGTCAATCTCTAAGATTCCTAACTTTACTGTTTATGGTTCTTTCCCTTGTTTATCTTGTTCAAAACGCTGATGCAACTGGGGCTCAAACTGACTAGAACTCATATACACAGGAAAAAAATATTAATTTGCCTTTGGGACGTGAAATAATCTTATGGTATAACTTTAATACAAATTTTTAATAGCTAGCTGCATTATGTATCCTTCAAATAAAAATATAGTCAAATAAAAAAATATATCATGTTTTATATAAATACTATATATGAAATGTCAAAACATGCTGAGGGTAGGATAACTTTCTCTGCTTCCTATTACACTTCTCACCTTGCAACGAGTTAAATAATATGGTTTGATAGGTTCAAGAATGGAACGTTTTCTGTCTTGTATGCCTGTTGCTTACTTTAAGTTAAACATCTTTAATATCCTGATTTTCTCACTGCAACTGCAATGGGTTGAGGAAAGATTTACAAGCTTAAAACTATATTCAAGTCTAATTTTGAGTTCAGTTTCAGTTGTCTCCAGCCCCACCCCTCCCTCCTGCATTATCTCTTCTCATTTCCATGGACTATTTTATTCTAAGATACTGTGTAATATTAAATTACAATAATAGCAATCAAAGTCATGGGGAGCAAAGGATTTTCGATTGCAGCCCATGCTTGGCTTTCAATAGCCGGCAGAAAGAAAGCCTGAAAAGCTCAACGATTCAGAGAACTTGCCAGCAGACCCCATTGTCCTTTCAGTTTCTAATGACACTGAAGTACTTCCATGATTAAAATTTAAAGGCTTCCCAGTAACCAAGTAATTTGCCCAGAACTCCTTATCTAGCACTCACCAAGACTATGATTTTAATATACTATTAATCAAGCTCCAGCCAAGTTTACCACTGATACTTTTAATTACAGAGAGACTAGCTTCATCGCTCTCAGTATGTATGGATGAGGGGAATTTATTTTTTTCTGATTAGTCAGTTATTCAGCAATGAAATAAACAGCAAACTTGATTTAGACACACATTACTAAGACATTAGTTGTAGATTTGCCAACAACAAACCAAAACACTGTAAACTGTTTTAAACTATTAAGCATTTCTAAGAATGATTACAAGTCTGAATCCCTTGGTGTTCACTGCTAACAATGAGTTATTAGTATTTTAAAACCTACACTCATTAAGAAACATGCTGAAATATGCTTTACAATAGAAAACTCAACTAAGGAATTTATTTCAAGAAAATAATGATGGATATATTCAAATATTTCTGTTTCAGTGTTGTTCAAAACACCAAATATTTAGAGCAACATAAATATTTAAATAGAAAATTGATTATATAAATTATGGATCATCCCCCCATAAAACTGAATAATATAAAAATATGTTTAAAAAACTGTTTCTTAAAAATATGAGAAATATTTTTATTATATTAAGTGGAAAAAAAGCTGGTTTATTTTGTTAAAATATATGCAAGTACCGAAAACACAAACAAAAAACCTGTAAGTATAATCATTTACATATGACCAGTCCTTATCTTTTGATGATTATGAATCATAATTATTTCCTTAATTCTGCATTCTCAACATCAAATACACATTGCTTTGTAGCCAGATAAATGACATTAATTCATCGCATTTTGCAGTTAAGAATGCACCTACATAGCCAAGGAAAAATGGAAGTATGTTGTCCTATCTTTTTCCCTTCAATGTTTGTATAGTATCATAATGACCATCACACTAAACCACGTAATTCTTTACAAAAATAAGATCTGGATAGCTATCGTATAATAGTTGATGCTTGTGACAATAATGTAGACTCTGCATACATGTGGCTTAGTGAATGGTGAAGATGATCACCAAGTTACCTTGGTAAATTCAGTAAAAAAAAAAAAAAAAAACTATAAAAATTTTGTTGATTTATTTTTTTCCATTCAATTTTTGATTTTCTACATGGGAGAATTATTTTTTAATAAAATTAAAGCCAAGGAATTTTACTATATGTCTTACATAAAATATAGGATAACTCTATACAGTAAGTAACTACATGGCAGTACTATTTGCGAGTGAAAATAAGATGAAATTAAAAATTGGCTGAACCTGCAGAGCTTGAGTTAGAAAATTTGATAATTATATATTATTTATTTTGTTATAATATAAATTAAATTTTGATTATTTATACTGACAATGATCCATACAATAATACAAGAGAAAAATAAACTTTCTGAAAAGGGTTTTAGCCAAAGAAATGAGCAACATCTAATTCTGGAGTCACATGATCTTATTATTTTTATGCTAAGTTGGAAAAACAGTAATGTAATTACAAAATCAGGATTTTATAGGGAGAAGTTATTCATTAGTATGTTACTGATAATAGCTTGTATTTGTATAAGATTTTACAAAGGGCTTTTAAACAAATTATTGCAAATAAATCTCAGAAAATAATCACTGAACTTTATATTAATAACCATTTTACAGATGAGAAAATTGTTCATCAGAGAGTATGTGAGAAAATGTTCAACTTTAATATAATGAGAGGCAAGCAAATAAGAACATGCTACTTTTAATTTTAACCTACAATATTAAAGATTTATTTTGTTATTGTTTGGATGATAATATCTGATATTGTTAGAGATGTGGTAATCTAAGTTTTCTCACATACCCAAGGAAAAGTACAACCATTCTGGAAAGTAATGAAGCATAGTGTATCAAACTTCAATGTATTCATACCATTTAAGTAAATAACACCACTTCTGAAAATCAGGTCTAAAGAATTCAACTGAAATACAGGAAGGGTTGATGAGTAAAGATGTCCATTGCTTTATTATTTATAACTAAAAGAAAAGGATACAACAATATGTAGTAACATCAAAATGAGCAATTAAATTTTAAAACCATAAATTTATTAAAATTATATTAATAGTGATTTTTAATAGTGAGCCCATTTTTCATGTTATGTAAGATTTTACTACTTATAACATGGTGATGTTTTTAAAAATATGTAGAACAAAGATGGAATAAGATGAATAACTGTAGTTATTCTGCAAAAGTGATATTGAAGGTGATTTTTACAATACTTCTTTGAAAATGTTTTTTTAAACAGGAAACATAAAATAGATTGTGGGTTTTTTTTTGTTTTTTTTTTTTATTTTGCGGTACGCGGGCCTCTCACTGTTATGGCCTCTCCTGCTGCGGAGCACAGGCTCCGGACGCGTAGGCTCAGCGGCCATGGCTCACGGGCCCAGCCGCTCC